>NW_026111938.1:245000-281301 GCF_024679095.1 Eriocheir sinensis
CAAGTCTCTGATGTGTCTTAAGGTCAGTAACGAAGATTTAGGCGGTCGTCGAGTGGTTGTTACACCAAGTAGTGGCCGTCGGGTCTCACTGCGAGTCGCACCAACGACTGACGACTGATGATCCGTCCATCGCCGAGTGGCCGGGGTAACGAGAACGCTGTCGATCATCCTTACTGTACCAGAGTCTGGTACGAGCCCTAAGAGGCATTAAAGTAAAAAGCAGTCTTCACTAAAATATGCTGAGGCCAAGAAAGAATTTGAACGTCGTGTTGCAGCTCACTCCAGTAGCCAACACTCTTAATTAAGTCTAGCATAACCCATTACCATAACTCGTCAGTCCATCCTTGAGGCACATACATCAGGAACATAATCAGGGTTAAGACAGATCCCTCGAGGCCTTACACTTGCGTTTTATGTCTTCCCGATAAGCAGCTCGCCACTACTAATATTCATAACCGTCATTGTACAGTTAGAAAGTTTTTTTTCTCAAAATATATTCCTTACAAAGCAACCCAAGCAAAAAAGCGTGGACTTCCTTCTCGTGTACACCTACTGTTCTTTGATATCTATACGAGCTCAAGCTTCCATAGAATTACATGATTTTCTCCCTAAATCAAAACATCTTACTGATGTCATACAACTGTAGCTCCTCATTCCATGTATCTGTCATGGCATTAATGTCTTTATTTTTCTATATATATTTACTTCGCCATTCATGCCTCTCTTCATTCCCAGTCATGGAAATCTTCTTGAGGTCGTGGTTCATACTTTTTTTATCAAGTGATTCTTAGCATTATCTACTGTGTGTGTGTGTGTGTGTGTGTGTGTGTGTGTGTGTGTGTGTGTGTGTGTGTATGTGTGTGTGTGTGCGGCAGTGAGCATGATGGACTGCGTGCGCCAAGTCTCAGTGAAGTCCGTGTTGGATGTGAATGACCCGTAGACTAATCCTTCCTCTGCTCCCTCCGTGGGTCCTAACCTTCTCCCTTCTCCTCTACTCCATCCATCTCCTCTGTCGCCTTTCCGCTGTTATTATTCTCACGCCTAATCAATTTTCCCTATTTCTCCTCACACCTGTCCTTCTGCCTTCCCTCTACTCAATTCTTTCCTTTAACTTTCCGTGTCTCCTTCCGCTCACTTCATTCTCTTATTTCATTTAGACTTTTTTTTATCTTATCCTAATTCCATGCCTTCATATCTTGTCTCTTATAACTTCTCACGCAATCTCTAAAGACTATTACCATTAACGCTGTGATTATCATCTCTCTCTCTCTCCAGCCAACAATTAAATTTCACAGTATCCAATCAAATTAATAATCGATCTTCGTCTGTTCGGTGCACTACGAAAATGTAGGCCGTGTGCTGGCGTGTAGTCATCGTATTTTCATCATACAAGACGCCCCTACCAATTACTCTACTTGGTGTTAATGCGCTAAATATCACCTTCACTCGTGTTCCTTCCAGCTGATCAACCTTGACTCTCCTTATCAAACCAGAGTGAAAGCCTGTGTTACCAGCGAGGGGTGTAGTAACTATTGGTGTGATGAGAAACGATCAACACGAAGTTAGAAATGGAGCCGTATTACTAAACATTTTGTCGCCCAAGTACACATAATTGACAAGGCTTTCGAAGGAGTTTTGGGCATTTCCAGGAGTAGTTTTATGGCCCTGGTGGTAGTCTGACCCTTCTTTTGTAACGTGAACCTAAAGAAACACTCATTAAAACCCGATTGACCCCCTCTTTGACCTTTAGAAACAGCTGATGTGAGAACCGAAAGTGTCTTCCAATACCGACATAAGTGTTTGAGGTTGAGTTGGCTGTACTGCTGCTACTGCTACCGAGGAAGGAAGAGAAGAAGAAATTTGTCGATAAGGGGCGAAACGCGTTGCATACTAAGAGAGCCGCAAGGAGAGAAAGGGAGGAAGAAGTGAGTGTTGTGAGGCTGGTACTGGGAGAGAGAAGGAAAGCGAGTGTGCTGAGGGGTGGGGAGTGGAGAGAGGGAGGGAGGGAGGCAGAATGTGCGGTGCGTTGCTGCTTCTGCGATGATGATGATGATGATGATGGTGAGGAGGAGGAGGAGAAGGAGGAGGAGGAGGA
Organism: Eriocheir sinensis; assembly: GCF_024679095.1. Classification (NCBI taxonomy): domain Eukaryota; kingdom Metazoa; phylum Arthropoda; class Malacostraca; order Decapoda; family Varunidae; genus Eriocheir; species Eriocheir sinensis. The sequence continues at coordinate 247,096 of NW_026111938.1, forward strand.
GGAGGAGAGGGTGAGAGAGAGAAATATGTGATGTTCTTGCTACTGGGGAGAGGAAGTAGGAGAGCGATGCGTCGATAGGGGAGGGAGGCGTTACTAGAGGGGGGGAGAGAGGGAGCCACCAAAGTGAGAGTGATAAGCACACGGGCGATGACTCAGGGAAACTTAATGGGAATGATAATAGGAATACCGGGAAGCAGCAAAATCTTAGGGGGACTGATTCTCGTCGTAGGAGTCGTGTCATGTCATATACTATTTATCCCTCGTCATTTGCACGCCGTTCAGCAATTTATCAGTGTAGTGTGTGGGGAAAACAAGGTGGGTTTGTTTAGTACAAGACAATGACGCACATATACAGACCCAAACAATGCCCGAACACCCGGATATAGTGCACACTGATGAAGATACGTACACAGACATACGGGTGAGTATATACGAACTTAATGGAGGGATAGATAGATATATAGATATAGCTATAGACAGGTAGATAGATAAATATTAAAGCATACACATATTGATGAATGGATGACGATAGATGTAAATAAACAAAAAGATGCAAATATGTTATGTAAATAAATATAAACAAATAGATAAGATAAAACTGTTCGTCGACTAGATTAATGGACGCACACAAGCAAACAAACAAACAAACGAATAAACACAGAGAGAAAGCAGTGTACTGTTCATAAAAGAGAGTTGTAAATCCACGGCATTTTCAAGTTATAAAAAGTGCTTAAACAATTACTTTACTCGACTTCCTTATAAGCGCCTCCTTCTAAGTGGCTGTCAGCGGTCTCTCGCGTCAAGTTGCTGCCTTGCCTCTGTTTCTTCTCTGTACCGTTATTCTCTTTTCATGTTTATGCTGAAGCTCTTTACGTAGTTGTTCTTTTTTTTACAGCAGAGGAGTCACTTCAAGGGCATAAAAAATACACAAAAGCGAAAAAAAGCCCGCTACTCATTCCATGTCACGAGAGAATGAAGAATGAAGTTTACATATTATATCTTGTCTATTTTAGTTTCATTTCAAGCTCGGAAAGTCCTCAAGATTTATTTTTCTCGGCCAACTTACAAGTTTCTTCCTTTATGTGAATATTAGGCAGCTGTTTAAAGTACCTGGGAGTCTGAGTTGCACCATTCTTCCAGTCTCCGTTGAGCAAGGATTCACCATTTTTCTCATTCATATTAGGCAGCCCTTCGCTCAGCTCCACATACACTTTACCATGATCCCTGGCGCCTGGCGGGTGGGTGAGGCGATGCTTCCCATGGCTCATGTTGGCAACTGGTAATTATTTTTTTGCAGTGTTGTTTATATTTGGAAGCTAATCTCTGAGCCCCGCACAATGCCTTGTCATTATCTTTCATAACCCGACCGGCTTGCGTCACTGGACAATGTAGATAAATTATTTTTCATTCAAGTTGTTAAATGAATTTCACACGATCAGTATGTGAGATAATAAAAACACATTCATTAAAATATATCGTTATCTCTCGACCTGTTGTTTGTTCCTGGTTGAGAGTATGCATAAGAACAATAATTAGGATTGTACAACACAATTATCTTCATATTTTATTGCGTAAAGTCACGGAAACCGCCGCTTATTTTGTCCTTGCCATGATTTTGAACAGGTTTTATTACGTAGTTCAAATATTATACTTTGCTCTTACACACACACACACACACACACACACACACACACACACACACACACACACACACACACACACACACACACACACACACACACACACACACACACACGTCTATACAGTAAGTTTGTTGTTCTCGTCCACTTCAATACTCGCTAACCACTTTTTTACACTCCCTCGTTGAACTTAAACGTTTCCAGCAAGTGCCCTTTGCCGTGGGTCGTAATTCCATTTTAGTAATAATAATCAATGAATATCCCTTCTGACAGTCCCCTCTACCAATTCTAAAAGCAAACCCATCTCACCGAGCAGTCAACGCCTTTAAAACGAATGCGAATTCCGTTATTAAAAGGTGTCTGTATTAATAATCATCATTCCTTGAATAATTTCCACTGATTCCTCCCTGCACTTTAGAACAAACACGTCAGCTCTATAATGGTTGAGCCAGAACCTAGTCACACTGCAGGTACATAGGATCTGGTCAGTGTTACATACCGGTTCAATAAATCATCTGCGCTTGTGTTGCTTACGGTTTTAGAAATAATGTAGCACTCCGTTGGTGCGGTTGAGAGCCACTGTGCAATGGATCCTGGGTCGAGGGTTGAAACTTGAATCCAAACTAACGCCTCATGACCATCTTTTTACACTTAATTTTCCGGAGCAAAATGATGATATATAACGACATTCCTTCATATTAGTCAGATTTTTTTTTTTTTTTTTTATCTTTTCTGGTTACAAGTGTGGCTGTTAGTGCTTCTGTCTCCTTTGCTTCATCTATAACTTGCTCATGACTTAACCCAATTGTAAATACTGATTCCATGTTGATGTTTTAAAACTTTCCACCGCCTGTTTCACCTCGCCGTCTTCATCATCTTTAAGCCCTATGTTCACTTTACTTTCCCTTTTCTCCCAACACCCTTCACCCACACAGAGTAAAAGTGTTATGAAGCTTCTTAGTGGAGGGAGAACGTGTTGAGTTAAAAAAAGTAGAGAAAATTTATCTTTGAGGTGAATCGTTAAGGTAATGCTGGGAGTGTTGTGTCCTCGGCGGCTATACGAACAGTGGTTAAATATGCTCTCTGAGCACACTCACACATGCCTCTCTGAACACATTTACACATGCCACTGTTTTCACCTCCACAGTATTTATTAGCGGCTAACTACCTTTATTCGGCGTTGATTTAATGGCAATCCGATCCTCGTTAAGCGGGAATTCATAAGCACCGACCGTCCCCTGCAGCCACATCGGTCACCATTAAAAATCGCTCGCTGTTTTATCCCGTCGGTTATCTCGGTGATGCAAAGGTCCTGTCAATCCTGTCACAATAATTGGTGTGAATCCGTCAGCGTGATGCTCGTTTGACTTTTGATGAGATTTATTGTTGTTATTATAAAAGTCGAGTATCAGCGGACCAAGACAAAACAAAGAAACAAACCAAGAGCAAATAAACAGATCAGTAAACAAGCAAATTCTCTCTCTCTCTCAGTAAAAAAAAAAAACGTATTTCTTCATCATACTGTAGGCGTGTTCACATAATTTTCACAACTTTATTTTTCTTCACTTTCTCCTTTCGTTGACGCAATAAAAAAAAAAAAAAACTTCCTTATGGTTCTTCCACTGTCGACTCGCGGCCGTCGATTGACACCGCCAACTTGCTATTGGGGAACCGGTTTCTAACAAGGGATGGCTATGTTATGTGTGTGTGTGTGTGTGTGTGTGTGTGTGTGTGTGTGTGTGTGTGTGTGTGTGTGTGTGTGTGTGTGTGTGTGTGTGTGTGTGTGTGTGTGTGCTGGTGCTGTGTTATGCTATATATGGTCAGGCTGGGGAAGTTGCAAAGTGATTGTGCTGTGCCGGTCCTGGCTAGCATTCATGGCTATGTTAAGCAGCAGCCTTCTTCGTCCTGTGACCCTTGGATGGCAACCTGACCTATCCCTTGCAGTAGACGTTGAGATCGTAAAACTATGAGATGAGTGGCCCTGGAGCAGCAGTCGTGTTCAAGTCTCTCGTTGTGGGACGTCGGGAAGATTTTACTAATAAATGTTCTGCTTTCGTTATCATCTGGCGTAGCATTGAGGACACCGTTGCATCGGTCCTCTTTGAAGCGACTTTGACACTGTAGAAAAAAAATGCTGCAAGCCGGCTGTGGGTTCGGAGTGACCCGATGATATGACACGCCCGGCCATTCTTCGCTCCGTGTACCCGAGTGGACGGTAAACAAAAATATAAGCGTGTGTCGAGTATTCAAAGATATCAGATAAAAAAAAAACCGGAAAAAATATATAAACGTTCAGAGGTATTGATGTATGTTCTTTAAAAGCGACGCACTCAATGGTATATACAATAAAAAAATGTATAAGTCCCTCCCCCTCCCACACACACACACTTACTGATGAGAACAAAAGGAGCTAAACATCCACCCAGCATCATTCAGACACATTCAAAACACTCACACGCCTGACACTGTTTCCCAAGTCGACAACAATGTCCAATTCCGGTTGTAAGGCACTTCTGGTGGCGTAATAAGATGGAAATGAAAGAGGAGACAGGATTCTTAAGGCCAATTCGCCACTACCATAAAAATAAGCCAGAAGAAGCAGCGTGTTTAGAAATGTGGTGAGACTATTGATAGATTTTGTATCCGCAGCTTAAAGACACCACCACCAGAATAACAACAACTACACCTACTCCTAAAATATCGACAACTACTACTACTACTACTACTACTGCTACTACTACTACTGCTATTACTGCTACTACCACTACTACTACAACTACTACTACTGCTATTACTACTACTATTACCTCCACCATCACCACCACTACTACTACTCCTACTACGCCTGGCCACTCTTCGTGTATCTGAAGATAAAATCATATATGCTCGAGCTTTCAGAGGAATTAAAGCAATAAAAATGACGGTCCATAATATATAAAGGCCTTCACTGCTTACGGTTTGTCGCTACACCCTTGGCATTGGGACATGGGATTTATCGAGCCCGTCAGGAAAGTGCAGGTATTCCGTGTGGGCTGCAGGGCAAGTATATATTCTAACGCCCAAAAGGTGTCCACGGGTCGCGTCGTGCAACAAGCCATAAAACATAACCCACCTTGATAAAAACACGCTGCTTTCTTTACCTTGTTGCAGGGTTACGCCGCGTCGCCGCCCATAGTATGATGCCCCCCCAATGAAGGCCTCGCCCGGCGCCTCAGAGCGGGTTTTTTGTGTGTTTTCTTGTCCGTGTTTCTGTTTTCATTGTCGCCATCCTTGTCTCGAATCTCCCACGTTAAGTATGAGGCTTTACACATGTTTCAGCTATTACGGAGACATGAGTTTCTTAGAAACGTTAAGATTTATGTCTGTAATAGTGTATGAAGTCATGTCCGTGGAAAAAAATAAAAATTTACACACATATATAGTTCATGAAGTCGTGTCCATGTAAAAAAGAAAAAAAAACATTACACACACACACACACACACACACACACACACACACACACACACACACACACACCGCCCTCATAACAGTCTGTACAATCAGTTCAAGATTTATGGCCTTTACTTAACCTTTCCTCCTGCTTTCCCCGCCCATGACGGTGTACTCGCGGGAGCTTGTACTGGTTTTTTTTTTTATATACATTTTTTTTTTTCATTTCGTTTGTGTCCGCCCGCAGCTTTCACAACTAATCTGTTTCTAAGGCGAGTTATGTTTTATGGCTTTATTTTGCGACGCGATCTCTGGAGACCTTTTGGGCGTTAGAATAGATACATAATTTTGAACACAGTGACGGGGCCTTTGATGCTGTATTTCAGCTTTCACGTGTCGCTTGTTTACTTATACACATACTTAAAAATCAAGACAGGTGTATTGTACAGGGGTAAATACAGCCTTAAAACAAATAATTAGCGTTTAACCCCTCAATTAGATGTGTTTTTTACGAATGAATGCACGTTACTTGTATATATAGTGGACTACCATAATGAACATACCAATATATCATGAACTTGAGGAAAAGAATAAACAAACGAGAGGGCATGACTATTGAGCTTTATTATAATCAACCTGCCGGAGTTTGGATATCATTACTACGCGCCTTCTTGTTCACTCCTTCGTTCGACCAGAGAGCCCGATTATTTTTGTTTTTTAGTAAGTGGTGTCCAGATTTCCTTGTCTCCTATTTGTTATTAACGTAGAAGTTTTTTTTTTCATTGAGGTAAGTATCTGGAGTCGCTACTAGGGAAACAGTTGCGTGGCTTTACTTCCATTATCATTATATTTTAACCCTCCTCCTGTCCTCTCCCCGCCCTTCAAGTAAGAGAAGGGAAGATGGTGGTGATGATGCTAGTGATGATGAATGGTTATAATAGCAAGCAAGATTGATAATAATTGATAAGAAAGATAATTGCAAGTCTACCGGCGCCATAGGCGTAGACGTAAAACAAACAAAAAACAAGAAAAAGAATCCTCCACTTGTGATAATGAACTTCCTATTTAATTCCTGCACTCCGTCACATCACCTTAACCCGAACCAATCCCTTCAATAGTAATAGCGAAAACAAAGGAGCAAAGACTTATAACTAACTCTGGGGAGAAAACAAACAAACAAACAAAAAAAGAATCCTCCACTTGTAATCCTGAACTTCCCACATAACTTCTGCACTCCGTCACATCTCCTTAATCCGAACCAGCCCCTTCACTAATAACAGCAAAAACAAAGGAGCAAGAAAAACAAGAAATCAAACTAACTTCGGGTCCGTCCGTAACTTCCCATTTTTTCCGGCTTAAAACTTTATATTCGTCGCTCATCATCCGCAGCAAACTTTACGTGGCCTTCGAGGCGGCGAGAAAAGGATGCCACGGAGCGCCTAATGAGTAAAGTGTGGCCCTGACTGCGATAAATGTGGCGGAAACCTTCGCTAAGTGGAGGCGCGGGAGGCGAGTCGAGGCTGCAGACGGACGGGATGTATGTATGTATGTATGTATGTAAGTATGCATGTATGTGGTGTCTGAGGTGGGGGAAGTAGGGGGTAGGGGGGGACGTATGTGTTTGTGGGTGTGAATGGGATGTATGTATGTATGTATGTATGTGGTCTGAGGAGGAGAGGGGAAGCGAGGGGGAGTGTGCGAGGTCTGTATTTGTAAGTATGTATGAATGTATGCAGCATGAGGGGGGGGGGGGGGCGTGTGTCAATTAATGTGTCTTTGTTTGTGTTCGGATGTAAGTATGTAGTGTATGTGAGAGAGAGAGAGAGAGAGAGAGAGAGAGAGAGAGAGAGAGAGAGAGAGAGAGAGAGAGAGAGAGAGAGAGAGAGAGAGAGAGAGAGAGAGAGAGAGAGAGAGAGAGAGAGAGAGAGAGAGAGAGAGAGAGAGAGAGAGAGAGAGAGAGAGAGAATGGGAGAGAGGACAAAACCACTTAACACATGGAAATTATTCTATCTCCTATTAATTTCTATCTCGCCTTATCTGCCTGGGATGGTCTTGGGAGGATCCGGGAAGGGGGTGGAGGGCCTGGGAAGGGGTGGAGAGGGGTGAGGTTGTGGGGTTAACTGTTCCCCTTCACCCTGGCCATGCTCTCGTCCCTCCCTGGCCACCCTGTTCCGCCCACGCCGTTTAAGAGATGGCTGGAGAGATACGCCTAAGGCCTCGTTCCTGTTCTCCGTAATAGCTTCCCCCTCCACTGAACCTCAACAGGAAGAGAAGGCACGTCCTCTCTCCTCGCGTTATGTGGATGCCAAAGTAAAATGTTCCAGCAGAGTTCAAAGTTTATACCGTCCTCGTGTGTTACAAGGGAAATGTTTTAATAAAGACCAGAGCTTACTGTGTCAGAGAAGGGAGAGAAAAGGAATTAAAGAACGGCAGACAATTTTCCTCTTTTATATAGACCTACAATGCTCCTTTTATATAAACCAACAATGCTCCTTTTATATAGACCTACAACGCTCCATTTCATAGACCTACAGTTCCTCTCCACGGCTTTCACGGGACTAGCTTTGTTATGGACCCGTAACACTCACACTATGATGAAAGCAAGAACGACTACAGATAACGGTAGGTCGTGTTTTAGTTTTGGTATAGTTGGTAAGAACATATGGTAGCTATAGCTAACGGTAGGTCGTAGGCGCATAAAAAAAATCTTCATCGTGTCACAGCCTGAAAATAAAAGATACAGTATAGACTAGAGTGTAACGGTAGTATACCTTGTCCCATTAAAATAAATCCAACTTCTAAATCTTCGCCTTATGGGTCACGTCTTCTTTTCATCGATAGTAATTCCCTCGTCCACAAACTCCAGAAAAAATGCCAGATTCACTCGTAAACTTTGTCTGGCCGAAGTGGTAGCGTACTGGGCCCACATTCACCGCGTGACGGACGACGCGGGTTCGAATCCCCACGCTACCACTCGAATTTTTCAGTCACCGCCGAGTGGCTTAAAACTACCCACATGCTGTCTTGAAGACCACCCATCAACCCGGACTCTAGAGGAAGCCGTCCAAGCGAATCATGAACGAGTTCCGGGGGGCAGCATGAGCCAATGCAAGATGGCGCCACTATAAACACTCTCCTGCGCCAGAACGGGCTGGGCCGACCATCAGGCCCCACCTGGAAGAAACCTTGGGCCGACCATCAGGCCCCACCGGGAAGATGCCTACCGGCGCAATAGGCAACAACGTAAAAAAAAAAAAAAAAAAAAAAAAAAAATTAATATGGTCCAGAGAAAGTCGGTCAACTACAAACCAAAAAAAAAAAGGTAATATTTTAGTAAAGAACATTCAGAGAGTATTGAAAGAGAATCAAGAATAAGAAAAGGAACTGGACAGGCCGTGTAATACGCAAAAATGCCAACAGATGGACAGGGAAAGTGACAGCGTTGGAACCCGGACGTAGAAATTAGGGCAGACCAAAGACCACGAGAGATTACATTAAGAACATTTGCTTGAGCAAGATGAAGTACACTAACATCAGATAGAGGTAGAGAACGTTTGGGAAAGTCGAACAGTTAACTAATAATGCCTGAAGAAGATGATGGTGATGATGATGACGTCAGTGTGCATGTGGAAAGGCTGATGTGAGGTGGTGCTCCAGGGCGCTCCTCACCACATAGCCAAGATACGGGCATATTATAGATCTTGGATAGGGTGTCATAAAGATAACCTCGCGTGTCCTCCGCCTCGACACGACTCCGCCCTCCTTTCTGCCGAGTCCCACCCATACGTTGTTGTTTTTGTTTTTCATTTTATGAGGGACTAAAGGAGAAAGACGATGTGGACGAGTTTGGAGGGAGAAGGGGAGGGGAAGAGAGCGGGAGTGGACGCAAAAGTGGATGGAGGATGAAGAAGAAGAAGAAGAAGACGAAGACGAAGAAGAAGAAGAAGAAGAAGAAGAAGAAGAAGAAGAAGAAGAAGTAAAAGAAGAAAAAGAAGAAGAAGAAGAAGAAGAAGAAGAAGAAGAAGAAGAAGAAGAAATAAAGAAATTGAAAAGAAAACGAAAAGTGAAGAGGAGGAGGAAGAGGAGAAGGAGGAGGGGGAGCAGAAGGAGGAGGAGGAATGATAAGTAGTGGGAGGCAGGCGGACGTTGATTGCCGGTGTCGAATGGCAGGTGAGGGAGGTACCGAGTTTCCTGCTATAATTACAATCACTGCCATGTTTACATTGACGCCCAGGGCTTCCTCTGCCACTGATCAACGAGACCTTAACCTGACACGTACATAACAAATCGACAGCAAAAAAAGCAGCTTAGTAAATATAAGTAAACTCGGCGCGATCCTCACGCAGCTGGTGCCGAATACGTTAGTCAAGTCGATGATTGTACTACCCCGCTTAGATTTTATATTTTTACCATGTCAAATTGTAGCGTTTAATTATCATGAATACACGGACTTGTAAGGGTGCGGAGCCTGTATACATCACGATCAGACTCTGCGGATGACAGGTGCTGTGCAAAGATTGGCATAATTGGATTAATATACGTGTTGAAGCTCACTGAGGGTCCCGCCGGCATGAGGGGTTGCCAGACTCGCTTTGAACACAAGACCTGCGCCGAGGAAGGGAATATGCCTTATCTTAAACCTCGCTTGCTTGTCTCAAAAATACTATATCGGCCACGCTTCTTCACCTTTAAGAGAAAGCTAATTAACAAGAAAATATAGATGCCAGGTTTTTGTGTGTTTTAACTAACGCTCTGGACCCGGGGATTAAATACTTATCAGCCAAACTCGTACGTTTCAAGACAAAAGCTCCTGGGCAGGTACGTATCTCTAATCTCGCTTGAAGACTGATTATAGGCGGCTGACTAGAGGGCGCTACAGTAAAACACAAGTATTGCGTTGCCCATTCCTCTGAAAACCACTACCGCGACGCTTCCGCTGGCACATAACCATACACAATTCTAAACGGCAATCTCCTGCAAGTGGTAAACTATCATTTGGGACGCCCGGCATCGAAGAGGGGCATCAACAACTTAGTGAAAACGCGCCCATTTATGTCTGAGGACGGCGCAGGGCTAAACTGACACCTATATAGACTTGGGACGTAATGCTGAAGGGGGGGTTGGGGGGTATAGGAAGCTGTTTTCGTATGTGTGTTGCTTGTTGACCCTCTGTCCCCTCCCCCACCCTCACCTCTCAACTAGTTTTTAAAAGGAGCCAACCAATATTCCAAAGAACATTCTGTGTAATGCAGTGAAAATACGGTGACAGTCAGAGTGCAGTGCTGGTATGGTCGAAGAAGATGCATACCGATTGTTGAGTATGTCGCCCATCTACCCCGTCCACCCGTCCTGCCGACACGCCGAGGTCTCCAGGGTACGCCCGTCCGCCCACCCTGATACTGGCATAGATGCGTTCATGTGGCAGTGCAATGTTGGAGCCTCGTCACTCAGGTGGAATACGATGCACGCCCCCCCGGCCCCCCCTCCAAGGCTGTGCAGAAGCTCCCTCAACCACCATCTCCTAGCCGAGCAGAATCCACCCTCCCCTATTATTAATGTCCAGGACTTGGCAATCATTACTAAGCCTGTAACCTGAATAACCTTTCGACACCACTGCACCTGCCCCCGCCATCACCTGTTACATGACCCACGTTGGACCAGGGGCTAGCACCGCCACAACAACTGTCTCGCGCCACCACACTGCACTGAGCCTCATCTCCCCCCCCCCGTGCCACCAAATCATCATCAATCCCACCATCCCACATATATTTTAGCTCAGATTTAGTATTTTCATATATATTAACACTCAAACAGACAGAGACACGGGCATAGATAATCCTACCCCTGCCCAATGCCCCTGTCCACGGTCTAAATACTTGCCCCTGCTAAATACTTGCCCCTATAAAATACTTACCCCTACTAAAGCACAAGCCAGACACACTCACCGCAGCTGGTATCGGGCGTGACGCGGAAGAAGCCCTCGCCGCAGTCCCCTTTGTGTGGGCAGCCGATGAGGGCGGCGCGCAGGGCGATGGACTTCCTCCAGCGCTGGGGGTGCAGGCGGACATAGCGGGCCTTGAACGGGGAGTTGAGGTTGTGGCGCCGCTCCGTGTGCTTGTCCAGGTTGCCTCCAAACACCTGCAACAGTGCACAGGTGACGCCTCTGCCTTGGATATACACAGAATATTGCTGGATTCGTCATGGAAACATTTGTGGTCACGGCGAACAGCATCTGGGCCGTCAATGGAGGTTAGGGGACGAGAGGGTTAGGTGCGGCTTTCATGCCCGAGGATAAAAAGCTGCGGGTTAAAATTACACTTGTTGCCTTGACGTATTTGAAATTAGTAAGATTTTTATGTGAATTTGGTAAAGCAGCGAGTAGTGATGCTTGAATGTACTCTGAGGGCTGACTTTCTCCAGGGCGTTAGGTGAAAATTTTGGATAGGATGGTGAACCGAATAGGACTCGTATTTTTTATTTTATATATTTATCTATTTATTTACTTTATTGATTTTCATTTATGCTTGGCCCATAGCACCGGTAGGATTTCATGCTGGGCCCTGTTGGTCGGCCCCAGCCCGTTGGTGGCACAGGCAAGTGTTTTGGTGGCGTCATTTATGCTTGGCTCATGCTGCCCCGCGGAGCTCCACTTGATCCTCTATAGAGAGTTTCGCTAGAGTCCAGGTTGATAGATGGTCTTCAGGTAAGTATATGGGTAGACTTTGGTCACTTGGTTATGACTAGAAACTGTCAGCTTGTAGCGGCGGGCGGGACTTGAACCCGGGTCTTCCACGACATCGCGCCCGCACGTAACCCACCCAGCCACCGCCTGCTCTTGAAAATATGTAACACACACACACACACACACACACACACACACACACACACACACACACACACACACACTTTACAGAGGCGGTACAGGTGAAGGTTGGGGGGTCCTTCGTTGAGTCCCGCCGTCGGCTAACGATTTATCAGCCATCGTCAATTATGATCACTCACATTCTGTTTGTAGCCCTACCTACCACGCCTTCTGTCAAAGGAAACACCGGGATGCATCAGCCAAGTAGTAAAAAAAAAAAAAAATACCACGCACGCTGGCTGGGACCAAGACTGGGGCCTACCACCACTGCCTCGGGACAACACACCGGTGTAGGAGGTTCAGATCACTCCCCTGATTGAAATCACTCAGGAGTAGTCTGGACCTAAGCTGAAATCACTCTAGAGTAGTCTGGACATATGATGAAATCACTCTAGAGTGATCTGGACCTAGGTTGAAATCACTCTGGAGTGATTTCAACCTGGGAAGCGATCTGAGCTTCCTGTACTCCCTCCAGGTTCTGATTACTCCCTTATAGGCTCATAACACTTTCGTCTTTTTTCCCTATAAACAAAAATAATAAAAATATCCTAAGTTGACTGCCTTTATTATATAAGAACATAAGAACGTAGGAGTCTGCAGGAGGCCGGTATGCCCGTACAAGGCAGCTCCTTTGATCCTAAGCTCCCCACCTAATATCGCTGTCCATGAATTTATCTAATCTATTTTTGAATGTAACAATTGTATTGGCACTCACCACATGACTGCTAAGCCTATTCCACTCATCCACCACTCTCTCAGTAAACCAATTTTTGCCTATGTCCCTGTTGAATCAGAATGATTCCAGTTTAAACCCATTACTTCGTGTCCTACCCGGTTCTCTTACCAACAAAACCTCATGAATATCCCCCTTATTAAAGCCCTTCATCCATTTATAAACCTCAATCATGTCTCCACGCACCCTTCGCCTTTCTAGAAAATGCAAGTTTAACTGTTTGAGTCTTTCCTCGTATGTCAAGTTCCTCAACCCCTGAATCATCTTAGTCATCCTCCTCTGCACCGATTCTAACATTTTGATATCCAGTATATAGTAAGGTGACCAGAACTGAGCCGCATAGTCAAGATGAGGTCTAACTAATGCTAAATATAGTTTGAGGAAGACTTCGGCGTTTCTGTTGCTTACGCTCTTTGAAATAAATCCCAGTACCCTATTTGCTCGATTTCTAGCTTGAATGCATTGTGCCCTTGGACGCAGATCAGAGCTCACTAAGACCCCTAAATCCGTCTCACACCCAGACCTGCTTATGAGAGTGTCATTTAAGCAATAGTTATGTGAGGGGTTGCTCCTATCTACACTCAGAATACTGCACTTCCCTACATTGAACTCCATCTGCCATTTATCCGCCCAGTCATACAATCTGTTTAGTTCATCCTGGAGAATGCTAGCGTCCTGATCCGACTCTATTATTTACCGATCTTGGTATCATCTGCAAACTTACTGACATCACTACTAATTCCTGTATCTAAGTCATTGATATGAATAATAAACAAAAGTGGACCTAATACCGAACCTTGTGGGACCCCACTCGTAACACATCCCCAGTCAGATCTTTTACCATTGATCTGCGCTCTTTGCTTCCTATTGCTAAGCCACGCCTTGACCCAGTTCAAAACTTTACCCTCTACTCCGTGAGCCTGTAATTTAAGCAACAGTCGTTGGTGAGGAACTTTGTCAAACGATTTACTAAAATCAAGATACATTGCATCATAATTTTCATCTCTGTCTACCGCCTCAAATATTTTATTTTAGAAGGACAAGAGATTGGTGAGGCATGACCTACCCTTCGTGAACCCAAGCTGCGAGTCGTGAATTAAGCTGTGATTCTCTAGATGCTCCCGAATGTTCCTGTCTATTATGTACTTCAGCATCTTGCCTATAACCGATGTTAAGCTAATTGGGCGATAGTTAGAAGCAACCGACCTGTCCCCCTTTTTTTTTAAATCGGCGTCACATTAGCTACTTTCCATAGGCTCGGCACATAACCAGTATTTACCAGAGCTCCTCTTCCCCGCCTAGCGTGTTGCGAAGTAAGAGACTTGATCACTAATTATTATTGGCACAGTTTTTTTCTGCATTTTTTGTGTTTTCTCTCTGAACTTGAAGAGAGATATTTTTATCATCCTCAATACTTATCACAGTGGTCGGTATTACAAGACACTTTCGCTTCTCACATCAGATATTTCTAAAGGTCAAAAAGGGCAGCAATCGGGCTCTAGTGAGTGTTCTCTCATTCACGGTACAGAAGAAGGCCCAAACTACCACCAAGCTCATAAAACTATCCCTGGAAATGCCAAAAACACCTACGGAAGCCTTGTCATATATGTGAACCTGGGTGCCGAAATCTTTAGTAATACGACCCAGTGTCTCACTTGGCTTGGTATCTTGTTTTAATTTTCCACTATTTACAGTACGTAGATAAGAGCATAACATTTCTCTAAGAATACTGCGCCTAATTACTCATTATTTGTCTACGTCATCTTGTGCACTCTGGAACGGTTTGCCCTTTGCCGTATCTCCTTTTTATAACAAACTTTCAAGTGTGGAATGTGAAAACACTTCGAGAACTAATTATAACAACTCCTTAACATTATTTTTGGCGGGGGGTGTTAGGAGAGGCAAGCTGCGAACGTTTTTTTTTTTCTTTTCTAGTCAGCCTTTGGTCTGCCTCCTTGTATACTTTTTTTTTTTTTTTTTTTGCTGGAGACAGTTATGATCAATTACAAAACTTAGCTTCTGCACAAATAAAAAGTGGCTGGATTCTTCTCTGTCTTCACACCCTTTACCTATGTTCATACTGGGTCACTATTTTGGGTTAAGGACCAGATGGCGTCACGTGCTGCACTGGGGTTCGAACTACCTCGCCTGGCCCATAGCTTAAAGCTCTAACCCACTGGACCGCCGCGCCACACCACCATGCTATGCAGCTGGGTTGAACTAACTAACTCAGGGGGAGCATACACATCTAGAAGAATTCCATAACAGCTTTATTGGTAAGAAATGTCAGTGACGTCACGTAAAGCGCACAATAAATCTGAGTCTCGTTCGGGAGCAAGAACTCTAACAATACAAAATAAATAACAGTACAGCCATACACGTATACAACGCGCAATAAATCCGTCCCGTGCAGCGCGTTGCTTTGCCCATAAGAATGCTTGCAGCTTACATGTATACGACGCGCCACAAATAGGGTACGCTCAGCAGGAGTCCTTGTCACTCACCGGCGAGCGTGGCTCCGCTGAGGCAGGAGCAACTTAAATAGACGGGTGAAGACACGAAGCGCGCCCTGGCCCGGCATGTTCACCTAATCCCAACCGTACCCACTGGGTCCTCTGCAGAAAAAGGGAGCCTCAGCTGACGTCCTTGGACATGTTAAGATCTAGAGGGACGTCAGATAAGGAAGAAAAATCAAGTATACTTAAGGCAAATGATTCGAGTTGCAATACCTCAAATTATGAACCGAATGAGGCAAGATGCACCGAGTTTTTACTGATATCTCTTTTTTTCTGGCTTTCTCTTAATGGAAAAAATATGAATTCCCGAACCGCACTCAGCACCTCAGTAGAGAGTTTAAGTTGCTATCGAAATGATTCCCTCTCGGGGCCCACGCTGCGAGGAGGATTAAAAACGTGCCTTGGCCCTATACGATGCACCCAGCAAGATTCGTGATTACATTTGTGTATGGCTGGCTGTGTATTTAAATATTTTTCTCTGTATATTACTATGTATATATGAGACTCTATATCATTCTATTTACCTGTTTCTGTTTATTATTATCTATCATTTTTTATACGTTTCAACTTATCTATTTCTGTTTACTTTTCAAACAATCACTTATATACAGCTATCTATGAAGAGTCATCCATCTCGCTAAACGTCTAAATTCATGTTCTTAACTTTGGGGCAACATGCGTGGTTACATACAAAAAAACTCTTGATTAAACTAATAGCTACTACTCACGGTTTTTGGGGGCCAACTACACTTTCTTCGCCTATAAGCATGTTGCGAACCTCTTTTCAGCACTTGGTATGTCTTCCTATACTGTAAAATAGCGAAACAATACAAAAATGGCCCTCGTAACCTTTACTACATAGGAAGAAGTAAATGTTAAGGGTTTTCGCAACTGTCAAGGCTCATAAAATTGTCAAACAAAGAGCAAGAAGTCGAACCGGGAATGTACAAATACTATAAGAAACAAAGTCTATAACCCCGACACATTTAAGGTACAAATAATTAGAGGTAGAGGAAAAGGTAGAAACAAAATCAATGCAATAAACTTGGTCTCCCTAATTAAGAGAGTCGAGCAAAAATATATGTTTCTCCACAGGCATGCGATGGTTTATCTAACACCAACTCCCCACTGGTCAACAAGGGAGAGAGGCCCTAAAGAAAAAAAAAAAAAAAAGGTAATTTCGATACTTTTCCTCTTGACACAAACAATGAGGTCAAGGAAAGGACTTCAACACGTGCCCACTACCATTTGCATACCTTGATCTTACGTAACAAACAGCTTCGAAGTGATGCCATTCTGGTGAGTGACGAAAGAACAAAAGGGAAGATTAGACGACCCGTGAAAAAAGTGGTACGATATTATTGAACAAACGACCCTGCACCCACACACACACACACACACAATCAAGGCCAGTCATTTGAAGATTTAGCTGACGTTTCCGTGTGTGTGTGTGTGTGTGTGTGTGTGTGCTGTCACCACGACGTGTGTAGTGAGCACGTGTAAAACCTTCAAGGACGTTCTCGTATCACATGGACTCATCTCTCCCGAATGTGACATAAGGGACACGCCTTTCACGGGTCGTAGGCATAAGTCGATAAAACTAATCACACTCATTTATAATTTGTGTGCTTGTTGTATTTTAAGATGTTTATTACCCTACCACTCTGCCCCTACATTTCTCTTGTTCATATTCTCTGGTCCTTTTTCTCCTCTTTCATCAATTTCATCTTCATTATCACTCTCCCGGCGTTACAGGTGTCTGGGGGCTGATGAACAGGTATCTTACAGTGTCCTCACTCCTCCCTCTCTACCTGCTTCGCCTCCTATAATAATAATGAGGCTAAGAGTGGACTTGGACATCTTTATTATCTTGGAAGTGTCTGGTCAGCGGGGTTAACTGTGCGCCATTCCTCCGAGGAGTGCGTGGCCTAACACATTGCTGCTATTTCGCTATGGCACGCTGAAAATGTTTTCTTCTCTCTTTTATTTGCCTCTTCCACATTCCAATGAGTGTCGAAAGAGGCTACGACGCATCCTGGTAATTAACACAGACACATGATAAATTCCGTGTGTGATATCATCTCGTGGAAGTCATCTTACTCATCGCCCTTCTCTTTAACGCTACGAAACATGGGCAGGGAGGAGGCTGATTTATGAACGTGCTAATCAGGATGGAAGCTGTTTTGACCCACCTAAAAACCGCGCGGTGGACGATTGGATATTGGAGAGAGACAGAAACGTATGCTGGTTAACCACACTACACCACGGAACGAAGGACGCCGACACATCTTATATAATCAGAAGGGAATTGTACAGACCCATCCCCCCACTGAGCGAAGGTTAGGATACAGCAGGAGAAGCGAGAAGGGATTTTTTTCTTGACTAAGCGTCACGACACAACCATTAGCTTAGCAAATCGCAACATCTCTATAAAAACAAAACTCTGACAGGAACACGAGCCGCCATTAATCACACAAGGTCGATAGCATTCCCTTCTTCTTAATGTAGACACGATACGTAACTTGAATTCGTCTTAGGAGGCATAAGGACGATGGTGTTGGTGTTGCTAGTAGTGGTGGTGGCTATGGTGGTGGTGGTGGTAGGCCTGGATAATGGTGGTTGTTTTGATTGTTATGGTGATGGGGATGGCGGCTGTTGTGAATAATGTTGTTTTTGTTGTTGTTTGTTTACAGCAAGGGAGGCAGTTCAAGGGGTAAAGACAAACAATATATAAATAAAAAGGACTCTATATGCACCCCGAAAAAAAAAAAAAAAAACGAGACCAGGAGAGTCAAGTGATGGTGGTTGTAAAGTGTAATTGTGGTGATGGTGTGAGGCGAGGAGGTGTTAAGTGTCTTGTGTGTAGTGTAGTAAACGTAAGGAAAAAAAAGGAGGTGCCGGTAATGAGGGTTTAGTTATTAGTGGTCGTGATGGTCGTGGTGGTGGTAATCGTGGTGGTAGTTATGGTGGCCCTGGTGGTGTTTATTACAGTGATCGTGAACAATAATAGTGGTGATGAAGGTAGCGGTGGTGGCCCTGGTGGTGGCCCTGGTGGTGTTTATTACAGTGATCGTGAACAATAATAGTGGTAATGAAGGTAGCGGTGGTGGTGGTGGTGGTGGTGGTGGTGTTTATTACAGTGATCGTGAACAATAATAGTGGTAATGAAGGTAGCGGTGGTGGTGGTGGTGGCCCTGGTGGTGTTTATTACAGTGATCGTGAACAATAATAGTGGTAATGAAGGTAGTGGTGGTGGTGGTGGTGGTGGTGGCCCTGGTGGTGTTTATTACAGTGATCGTGAACAATAATAGTGGTAATGAAGGTAGTGGTGGTGGTGGTGGTGGTGGTGGCCCTGGTGGTGTTTATTACAGTGATCGTGAACAATAATAGTGGTGATGAAGGTAGTGGTGGTGGTGGTGGTGGTGGTGGCCCTGGTGGTGTTTATTACAGTGATCGTGAACAATAATAGTGGTGATGAAGGTAGTGGTGGTGGTGGTGGTGGTGGCCCTGGTGGTGTTTATTACAGTGATCGTGAACAATAATAGTGGTAATGAAGGTAGTGGTGGTGGTGGTGGTGGCCCTGGTGGTGTTTATTACAGTGATTGTGAACAATAATAGTGGTAATGAAGGTAGTGGTGGTGGTGGTGGTGGCCCTGGTGGTGTTTATTACAGTGATTGTGAACAATAATAGTGGTAATGAAGGTAGTGGTGGTGGTGGTGGTGGTGGTGGTGGCCCTGGTGGTGTTTATTACAGTGATTGTGAACAATAATATTGGTAATGAAGGTAGTGGTGGTGGTGGTGGTGGCCCTGGTGGTGTTTATTACAGTGATTGTGAACAATAATAGTGGTAATGAAGGTAGTGGTGGTGGTGGTGGCCCTGGTGGTGTTTATTACAGTGATTGTGAACAATAATAGTGGTAATGAAGGTAGTGGTGGTGGTGGTGGTGGTGGTGGTGTTTATTACAGTGATTGTGAACAATAATATTGGTAATGAAGGTAGCGGTGGTGGTGGTGGTGGTGGTGGCCCTGGTGGTGTTTATTACAGTGATTGTGAACAATAATAGTGGTAATGAAGGTAGTGGTGGTGGTGGTGGCCCTGGTGGTGTTTATTACAGTGATTGTGAACAATAATAGTACAAAATAGTACCAATAATAGTACCAATAATAGTACCAAGACCCCTTAATGACACAGTTAATTGAGAGACATTGAATTTAACGACGGTAATAAAAACAGTGCCGACGGTGATGATGGCGTTGGTGGTGAGAGCGGGCATGATGGTGATAAGAACAATAAAATAGGAGAGTCTGGTCAACTTCATCACCGGCGCCATGTTGTTGCCAAAAGAGCCGGGCGAATTTCAAACTGATTTTTTTTTTCTTACGTCGTGGCCTATTGCGCCGGTAGGCTTCTTCCCGGTGCATCCTGATGGTCGGCCCAAGGCTTCATCCCGGTGGGGTCTGATGGTCGGCCCAGCCCGTTCTGGCGCAGGCGAGTGTTTATAGTGGCACCATCTTGCATTGGCTCATTCTGCCCTCCCGGAGCTCATCTTTAATCCTAGAATCTAGAGTCCGGGTTGATAGTTGGTCTTCTGGACAGCATGTGGGTAGTTTTAAGCCACTCGGCGGCGGCTGAAAATTCCCAGCATGGTGGCACCGGGCGAACTCGCGTCCTCCTGAACGCGGTGCCGTCACGCTATCCATTCAGCCACCGCCTCCCCAAACAGTACAGTAGTGTGTTTTTTTTTTTGTGCTCAAGGTATCGTCAGGGTCCCGAAGAAGTACCCAGAACACCAAAAACACTCTACTATGGCAGCTTCCGTTAGTATTTCGCACGGCTCTATTGGTAAAAACATGGCGCTTGTGAGATGAAATTGGCTAAACTCTCCTGTTATTTGGCTCTGGTGATGAGGTGTGAGAAGTGAGTGAGAAGTGAGAATCTTTAGCTCTGGTGATGAGGTGTGAGTGAGAAGTGAGAATCTTTGGCTCTGGTGATGAAGTGTGTGAAGTGAGTGAAAAGTGAGAATCTTTGGCTCTGGTGATGAGGTGTGAGAAGTGAGAATCTTTGGCTCTGGTGATGAGGTGTGAAAAGTGAGTGAGAAGTGAGAATCTTTGGCTCTGGAAATGAGGTGTGAGTGAGAAGTGAGAATCTTTGGCTCTGGTGATGAGGTGTGAGTGAGAAGTGAGAAGTGAGAATCTTTGGCTCTGGAGATGAAGTGTGAGTGAGAAGTGAGAATCTTTGGCTCTGGTAATGAAGTGTGAGAAGTAAGTGAGAAGTGAGAATCTTTGGGTCTGGTGATGAAGTGTGAGAAGTGAGTGAGAAGTGAGAATCTTGTGCTCTGGTGATGAGGTGTGAGAAGTGACTGAGAAGTGAGAATCTTTGGCTCTGGTGATGAGGTGTGAGAAGTGAGTGAGAAGTGAGAATCTTTGGCTCTAGTGATGAGGTGCGAGTGAGAAGTGATAATCTTTGGCTCTGGTGATGAGGTGTGGGTGAGAAGTGAGAATCTTTGGCTCTGATGATGAGGTGTGAGTGAGAAGTGAGAATCTTTGGCTCTGGTGATGAGGTGTGAGAGTGAGTGAGAAGTGAGAATCTTTGGCTCTGGTGATGAAGTGTGAGTGAGAAGTGAGAATCTTTGACTCTGGTGATAAAGTGTGAGAAGTGAGTGAGAAGTGAGAATCTTTGGCTCTGGTGATGAAGTGTGAGTGAGAAGTGAGATTCTTTGGCTCTGGTGATGAAGTGTGAGTGAGAAGTGAGAATCTTTGGCTCTGGTGATGAAGTGTGAGAAGTGAGTGAGGAGTGAGAATCTTTGGCTCTGGTGATGAAGTGTGAGTGATAAGTGAGTGAGAAGTGAGAATCTTTGGCTCTCTTGATGAGGTGTGAGAAGTGAGTGAGAAGTGAGAATCTTTGGCTCTGGTGATGAGGTGTGAGTGAGAAGTGAGTGAGAAGTGAGAATCTTTGGCTCTGGTGATGAGGTGTGAGAAGTGAATGAGAAGTGATAATCTTTGGCTCTGGTGATGAGGTGTGAGAAGTGAATGAGAAGTGATAATCTTTGGCTCTGGTGATGAAGTGTGAGTGAGAAGTGAGAATCTTTGGCTCTGGTGATGAGGTGTGAGAAGTGAATGAGAAGTGAGAATCTTTGGCTCTGGTGATGAAGTGTGAAAAAGAGAGTGAGAAATAAGAATCTTTAGCTCTAGTGATGAAGTGTGTGAAGTGAGTGAAAAGTGAGAATCTTTAGCTCTGGTGATGAGGTGTGAGAAGTGAGTGAGAAGTGAGAATCTTTGGCTCTGGTGATGAGGTGTGAGTGAGAAGTGAGAATCTTTGGCTCTGGTGATGAGGTGTGAGTGAGAAGTGAGAATCTTTGGCTCTGTTGATGAGGTGTGAGTGAGAAGTGAGAATCTTTGGCTCTGGTGATGAGGTGTGAGTGAGAAGTGAGAATCTTTGGCTCTGGTGATGAGGTGTGAGAAGTGAATGAGAAGTGAGAATCTTTGGCTGTGGTGATGAGGTGTGAGTGAGAAGTGAGAATCTTTGGCTCTGGTGATGAGGTGAGTGAGTAGTGAGTCTCTTTGGCTCTGGTGATGAGTTGTTTGTGTGAAGTGAGAATCTTTGGCTCTTGTGAGGTGGTGTAAGATGTGATTGAGAAGTGAGAATTTTTGTCTCTGGTGATGAAGTGTGAGAAGTGAGTGAGAAGTGAGAATATTTGGCTCTGGTGATGAAGTGTGAGTGAGAAGTGAGAATCTTTGGCTCTGGTGATGAAGTGTGAGAAGTGAGTGAGAAGTGAGAATCTTTGGCTCTGGTGATGAAGTGTGAGTGAGAAGTGAGAATCTTTGGCTCTGGTGATGAGATGTGAGTAAGAAGTGAGAATCTTTGGCTCTGGTGATGAAGTGTGAGTGAGAAGTGAGAATCTTTGGCTCTGGTGATGAGGTGTGAGTGAGAAGTGAGAATCTTTGGCTCTGGTGATGAGGTGTGAGTGAGAAGGGAGAATCTTTGGCTCTGGTGATAAAGGTGTGAGTGAGAAGTGAGAATCTTTGGCTCTGGTGATGAGGTGTGAGTGAGAAGTGAGAATCTTTGGCTCTAGTGATGAAGTGTGAGTGAGAAGTGAGAATCTTTGGCTCTGGTGATGAGGTGTGAGTGAGAAGTGAGAATCTTTGGCTCTGGTGATGAGGTGTGAGTGAGAAGTGATAATCTTTGGCTCTGGTGATGAGGTGTGAGTGAGAAGTGAGAATCTTTGGCTCTGGTGATGAGGTGTGAGAGTGAGTGAGAAGTGAGAATCTTTGGCTCTGGTGATGAGGTGTGAGAAGTGAGTGAGAAGTGAGAATCTTTGGCTCTGGTGACGAGGTGTGAGAAATAAGACGTGATAATCTTTGGCTCTGGTGATGAAGTGTGAGAAGTGAAGAGAAACAAGTCTGCGTCTGTCTGTAGTGATGGCTTCATAGACTTGAGTTGCCGAAATATCCTACCCCCGTTACGCCCTAGGAGGTGCATGGCCGACCGCTTAGTCATTCCTGTTCCCTGTCAGCCAAGGCGAATTTGTGTGTCACGCCGAGCACGTGTTTCCCTTGTAAGACGATCCCGGTGAGCACTGAGCCAGAATGGATGGACTCAGCTTAGTCATCTGACAAGCAGGGAACGTCCATTACGCCTCGTAAATATCTGACGGTTTCGCGCGATTATCGTGTGTGTATACTTGTTGGGCAAGCGTAACACACACACTCACACACAAAAAATACTCCCCTGGTGCTGACTAGGCTCTGCTCTGCCAGGCGCCAGTGCGGTAGGCTGAAGTGTAATAATGCTCGCTTAGGCCGAAGGATTTTTCAATTAATGTTCCCCTTGAGGAAGGAGAATGGAGTGCGTGGAGTGCGCAGTTGTAAAATTATTTGATGGCCCGGCAGTACTCAGAGATCCATAAATATGTAGCTACAAGCCTAAAACAGGAGGGCATAGTGATCACGAGCCCAGCACGTGATGAGACTGTGCGTGAATCATACACACACATACACACACACACACACACACACACACACACACACACACACACACACACACACACACACACTTTGAGACACACACCTGAGACTTGGTTGCGGATGGACGTGCCGAACAAGCTCTCTGATACTGGTATAGGAAACGACACTCTACAACTACCATGGATCTTGACGCTGTCAGTATATGAATATTAACGTCACTCTAAACCTCTTTATGTTGGTTTACGTGTACTAAGCTGGGCCGTGTGTGGACTTGTGCTGAATAAAAAGCTCGACAGCGGCAAGAGTGGCCTGCCAATGGGAAGATGTTCAAATTTGTGCAGAAGTGTCCAATCTTTAAATTACGCGTCAGGCGCACTCCCAGCGATGCCGAACACTGCCCTGGATTGACACTGGTGGAGTTGCGGAGGAGGATGAAAGAACACTGCGCATCCGTTTTCACTGCCTGAGAATCGAGCTGGATCTCTCGGTCAGAAAGCGGTGAGTGATAGCCATTGATACGTCACCTGTATTTATATGAAGTTTCTTACTGAGCTCCACAACTTCCTTTGCAACAACTACTACGTCTTCTACTTACTACTACTACTACTTTCATTGTTCGTTACTATATAAACCAATAAAAGACCTCTTGGGATGCCATCTGCATGAGGGAAGGTTCTCTTCTTGAACTCCTCCTCCCAGGGCTGTTCTGCACCCACAGTCAGTATCATTTATGCTTTCCTCCTTTTAAAATGTGTACAGTGTGACAAAGAACAAACAAGACATGGAAAAGTAATTCTATTTTCTCTCGAATATAACTCTTTCAAGATGCCAAGGTAACAAACGCGGTGAGCAGAGTGATTCAGCAGTGAAAATAAGGTGATGATTGTTCTCAGGATTCATGCTTGGGTCTCTCTCATCGTGCTTTTTAATTTTATTTTTCCATCAACGTAAAAACCGGCTGCCATATTATTCTTCACATCACACAGTTATCGTACCTGCGCCGCTCCCTCCTCATCGAAAGAAGTATCCTGGTTCTCATCTTCGTCCTCATCGTTGTTCACCCCGGCCTCCTGGTACCGCTGATACTGCTCACCAGGTCGTTCGCGTTGCTCCCGCCTCCGTGAACTCCATCCTCTCGTCCATGCCCTCGCCCGTGTACCAGTGGAGGAAGGTCTTATGTTTAACATGCATGTGAACTGTTCCGTTGAAATGCGCTGTAGGATATAAAGGATTATGTCGACTGAAATATTAAAATGAGGATGAAAAAGATGAGATGAGAATTAAACGAGGTCAAATCATCTTGAGGGAATGAAAAGAAAGGAAAAATCCAGCAATAGGCCTTGGCATATAAAAAAAAAAAGAGTACAGGTTCTTTAAAACACAGAAATTTGAATAGCATAAAATGGGAGATACAATTTGCACAATTTTTTTTTTACAGTAAAGGAAGCAACAAGGCAAAAAAATAAATCAAAACAAAAAGCCCGGGCCAGCACTGCGCCTTTAAAAGACAGCAAAGAATATGGCCAAAAAAAGAGGTCAATTTCGGTGGAACTGTAGCCTCACCTTGAAGAGCTCCCGAACAGCCGTAGAGTTCCCAATGAAAGTCCCTGGGACATCTGAGTACGCGGGGAATGTCACACGGCGGTCTTCATGTTGTTGGGGATCCACTCGATGCAAGGCGGACGGTTCTGTTCTGCATCTTCAGCATGCTCGTCCACCCCTCCTCTATGGATGGCGTACACGGAACACGGCGGCGATGGTGAGGGGAAAAGTATGTTGTTAGTTATACGGCCATCATGTTACGATGTCGAACATCTTGCGTGGCCAGCTCTGGCACGGTGAGATTCAGGGAACTGCTGGTTGCTGACAGATAGATTAATATTAATATATTATTATTATTAACCTTATTGTTGTTGTTGTTGACTACATTAACCCGGTAGCAAAGGATGCAAACACTGTGTAGCTTTTTACTGGGGTACCAAAGAACGGGCTAAATTTTGCCATAAATAAACCCAAAAACAGACGATGGCAACTGGATCACAAATGGGTGTTGATATATATTATTATCAAATGGTTTGGTGGAATGATGATTTTTCTCCTTTTTCTTAGGGAGGGGCTTTAAGAAACATGATCCTGCAGCTACCAGGTTAAGTAACTTCTCTATCATCGATTGACCTTTAAAGACCTTACCAGACACGTACCTGCGGGCTGTGATGCTGGCAAAGCCAGGCATAGTTGAAATGGCTTCGGGGAGGGTACTATGTTCACTGCCAGCTTCCTCAGGTCGGCATTCAGCTGGCCGGGGAAACCCAGACAGGTAGGGTGATGCCGGAGACCGTGAGGGACAATCAGGTGGCTGAGGTCGCCGAAGGTCGGGTGGCAAGTTTCAAGGTCCTGAAGCAGATGTCGTAGAGAGCCTGTTGCCGATGCAGTAAGTCTGTCCGTTCTCGACCATTGGTGCACGGAGAGTGTTGTAAGGTACGGTTCCACCACTGTGTTCGATACCTGCAGGATTTATGAGGAGGGCAGGAGGAGGGAGGAGGAGGAAGAGCAGACACAGGTGATGTCTTCTTTATATAGCAAGAACCTTCCTTCCTTAAACGATACTTCTTCTTTATTCTGCTTTACCTCATAACCTTCCCTTTTTACTCCTTATCCTGCTCTTTCTTCCACTACCTTTCCTCGCCTTTCCTTCCTTTCCTTTCCTTCATTACATTACCCTGCTTTCGCCTCTTTCCCTTTTCCCTTCTGCTTCTCATTTACCTTCTTCTCTTGCTTTTCCTTCCTTGGCTTCCTGTTTGCCTCTTACCATCCCCTGTTTTCCTTGTAATTTCATTTTTTTTCCCTGTTTTCCTTCCTTCCCTATCCCTTTATTTTCTATTTTCTTACTTTTCTCTCCCTCATAACCTTCCTTTCTTGTCTTCTTTCACCTTCCTGCAAATACAAAAACCTTTCTTTGTCCATCACCTTGCGTTTCCTTTACACCCTAAACGTTCTAATACAAACACTGTTCAATAGGCTCACTCTTTTGGGCTGCTGTTAGTATGACGGAAAAGGTGTTCATGACTTGTCTGGTAATTCCTCACGAATCTGGAAGGAGAAGTGCCCATGCCCGGGAGCTGGTGCTGCCCCCCCAGTGTGAGTGCTTTCTTTCCATGAAACCCTGAAGGCAGGTCTGTCTCCTCCGCCTCCTCTGCACCCACATACACATCAATCACGGCAACACCAGCTTGAGGCCTCTGTGTATGCCCTTCGCCCAGTTGTCTCTCGCCCCACTCTGGCCTGTAAGGAGTATGTAAGAGACACTGTATTATACGAGTTCTATTTTCCTTTTGAACACACCCACTTCACCTGCCACGTCATTAGCCTTCACACAGACATTTACACATGTTTCTATCGCCCCCATCCCCTACCCCCATAATGTCGCACATGAGATACAGTCGATAGATTTAAACTGGACAAAGCTGGGAAGGAAGAGGAAGAGGAGACCAAATAAAAGGTATAGGGATATTTCAAAGCTTAGAGGAGAATGAAAGAACAAGAGGTTAGAGTATACTTTAAAGATTATATGTGGTAACAAAAGTCAGTAAATTGTGTCCTATAAATAGGACTGATGTTTGAATGAACTGGTTTGACGAGGTGTGACAAGGAAAACAGCCACAACTTTAAGCTAAGCTTGGATAAAAAATCTATATGGGGGACAGAGAACACGAGACTAACTTTAATTCAGTATACAACACACACACACACACACACACACACACACACACACACACACACACACACATCAGGCCCTCCCTGACATCTCCCCACCCCACCCCCAACACACACACTCTGCGCACACACCACACGCAAACAAACAGCGTTCTCCTTCCACTCCCCTCACCCCTGCCCACACACACACCTGCCCACTTGACCATGCACCCCCTCCTTCTCACGCACCCAACGCACCGTAAGCAGAAGTTGTAGGCTTGAAGAACTGTCCGTAGGTGGAGGACCTGATGGAGTCCACATGCCGGGCTCCAGGTCCACCAACACGATTCGCGCACGTATTTGCTGCTTCCATCGCCATCATCGCCGCCGCCGCCACTCACCGTCATCGTCACGTCAAGACTGCATTATTATTATTATTATTATTATTATTATTACTTATTATTATTATTGTTATTTAGTATCAAGTGTATTAGAATAGTTACGTTATAATTATATACATATATTTAATACTAATTCATGGTAATCACTCATCATAATCATTCATATCCCAAATAAACAGGGGTGAGAGGAGAGAGAGAGAGAGAGAGAGAGAGAGAGAGAGAGAGAGAGAGAGAGAGAGAGAGAGAGAGGGAGAGAGAGAGAGGAATGAAAAAAACAAAATATGCGGTAAAATTACACACTGTTCTGGTGATGCATTGCTTTTGTTTGTTTAGTATATTTGTTTGTTATTACTGTTTGTGGGTTACGATTTCGAAAGGTAAATTTTAAAACAAAAGAAAAACGTGGAAAAGTGGAGTGCGATGTTATAAATTCCTGCAGTGTGTGGTCTGGGTGCGTGAGAGAGAGAGAGAGAGAGAGAGAGAGAGAGAGAGAGAGAGAGAGAGAGAGGAACTAGGCAGAAAACAGGCAGAATAATCAATACCTCCACTTAGATATATACACATTATTCAAAGAGAGAGAGAGAGAGAGAGAGAGAGAGAGAGAGAGAGAGAGAGAGAGAGGACCCAGTAGAAACAGGCAGAATAATCAATACCTTAGATATACATTCAAAGAGAGAGAGAGAGAGGTAGAGAGAGAGAGAGAGAGAGAGAGAGAGAGAGAGAGAGAGAGAGTACAAACACACGCCAGCCCGCTGCCACCTGGCACCCTGTGCCGCCTCTCCGTAGTATACATTGGATCCTCTCCAACTGGAAGTCTCAGTGAGATCCCTGATACGATCCGTCTGGCGCTATTCCATGCTCGTCGCTTATCACCTCCCAGAACTGCAGAGAGAGAGAGAGAGAGAGAGAGAGAGATGAGGAGAGGACAGAGGGGGAAGGCAAGAAATGAAAAGAGGGGTTGTTCCATCGCCCTTCTTGTCCTAGCTCCCTGGGCGCATCCCCCAAACTGCCAGCCAGCCAGCCAGCACGTCATGTAAACACACACACACAGACACACTTCTCTCTCTCTCTCTCTCTCTCTCTCTCTCTCTCTCTCTCTTCTCTTCTCAGTATAGTGCGCGCGTGCACATACAAGTCGATAAGTGTTCTCTGGCTAAGGAGTGTATGTGTGTAAAGTGTTGTTTTCCATGGTTTCCCACCCCTGTTGCATATGTGTGGGGTGTGTGTGTGTGTAAAGCCTTATCTGGGCCAACCTACACACACACACACACATTCCCTAAAACTATATTATGCGTAAAGTGACACCATTGTTCCTATTTATATATCCGTATTTATATATCTCGTTTTTTTTCTTCTTATTTCTTCTTTCGTTTAATTCAGTGATATGATATGATATGTATGGCGACAGTGGACCTAAAATGGCTTTTATTTATCTTTTTTTTTAACGTTTTAATTAGGCCCTTGTATGCTTCCTTCACTATTCCCGATATTCTTTAATTGATATTCTTGTCCTTTGATCCACAGAGGCAAAAACTTCCATGCTCCTTGTCAGAAACCGTAAAATATATGAACATAGTGATAACAATATTTTTTTCTTATAATTCTTACACACAATAATGCCCATCAATTACGCTTACTTCGCATCAACGTGTTTAGCATAAGTATTTGCTGTGACATTGCTGTGCCTAAACCATTAATATAGTTATCTTTTCAAATTTCAGAGGAGAGGAGGCCATATTCTTCGATATTTCGGCGCCCAATCACACACATTTGACAAGGCTTTCATAGGAGTTGCGGGCATTTCCAGGGGTAGTTTTATGAGACCCTGGTGGTAGTCTGACTCTGTACCATGAACCTAAGAAAAAAAAACATTGAAACCAGATAAATTTCTTTCTAGGCCTTAGAATATAATTGATGCGAGAGGTGGAAGCGTCTGAGGGATAAATCTCATCATTCCAGCCCCTTCCCATCCTTCCCATCATTCATCTATGGTTATGAACGATCGATGTATGTAAAGCCAGCCCCGTCCCCTACCCCTCCTTTCTTTTACGATTATGGAGTATGGTTAATTTGGTTATGAAGGATGTATGTTACGCTAGCCCCGTCCCCAACCCCTCCTTTCTTTTACGATTATGGAGTATGGTTAATTTGGTTATGAAGGATATATGTTACGCTAGCCCCGTCCCCTACCCCTCCTTTCTTTTACGATTATGGAGTATGGTTAATTTGGTTATGAAAGATGTATGTAATGCCACCCTCTTCACTTTCCTCTGCCCTGTCCTCCCCTTCCTCTCCCCTACTTCTGTGCACACATGGGCCCAGTCGCTGACCACACGCATGCCACACGCCGCCCCGAAGCACCGCCGCGCGCCCTGCCACGCCACCTGAGAAAGTTTGTTTTGGTAACCGTGGATGGCTATGCGGTGCCCTCCCCCTTCTTCCTCCTCTTCAGAAGTTACAGCTTCTGCTCTTCCCTTCTTTCTTTCATCCTGTTCTTATTTATGTTATCTCCTCTTTCCTCTCTCCTTAGTTCCCTTCCTTCATGCCGAGTCTTCATTTTGCCATGCGTTTCTTCTCTTCATCCACTTTCTTTAATTTCCTTGACTGGCTTTCCTAAATTCACGCTTTCTCCTCTTCAAATTACTACTGTTAATCGCTCTCTTTCTTCTGTTTTCTCATTTTCCTTTATTTCCCTCTCTCATCCTTTTGTTGTTGGAGTAATCACCGATTATTTTTTAAATCGCGTTGTCCACTTTCACATTATATTGTCTGCAAGTGTCCAATTTCGCTACATTGATCTATATGCGAAAGACACCGACTCACATGACTGTATATTGAACGTATGCAGAAAAATGCACGCAGTCTCGCTTAAATACATCATGCACATGTTTTGGCAGACCGTCTGTGTACATATAATCTTGATGAGCGCTTTAGGCGACGTAATCGAGAACCATTTTTTTATATATTTCACACACACTCGTCATTAACTTATTAACCCAAATCCTTGCGACGTATGGAAAATCTATTCTGTCGACTGTGCACGTTTCATTTACTTTTTCCAATCTATTTGACCCAGAAAACATCAGCAACGGCGAGATATTAACATTTTGCAATTGTAACCTTCGAGTATTTAATAATTTCTTCCATTGTAAAATCAAAGTGAAATTACTTAAATGTATAAGTCTGAATTGCGTACGTATCCTTGAGAGACTTCAACTATTGAAGCAATCTTAACTACTGTCAAATCTTGTATGTAATTATTTTGCTTTTTCTAATAAGGACTTAGAACGAGATAAACCACAAAGATGAGATCATTAAAAGCGAGGCTTACTCCAAACGCTTTCATGTTGTACCTTGATCCGATTCGATTCCTGCACTGGCTGACTCAAAGTGTGGACTGCTTCCGTATGTAGTGGACGCGAGGTGATGTGTGTAACCTATGGTGGCGTTTCATGGGAATGGCCCTACCACCCACTGCAGCCCGGCGCCACACACACACACACACACACCACCCCTACTCCCCACCTCCCTCCTTCCACTCCGTTCATTTAATAATGGATAAAACAAGAATAGATAATAACAACCCCACCAACACTCTTCCTCATTACTTTCATTACTACTTACTATGTGACACACACAATAACACACACACACACACACACACACACACACTACCTTCCAATTGATTAAGTTTGATAGTGAAGAAAAAAAGCCATCATCCACCCTCTATACCTATATCTAAGCACTAATACCACATGACACACACACACACACACACACACACACGTCACACACGAAACCAATTGATGTATAAGAATGCTTTATCAAATGAAATTGCTAAAGTCAAAAGTATAGACATAGGTTGAAGGATCTCATGGCAATATTATCAAAAATAAGGAATATGTGACCTGACTAAATTCCGGTAACAATACAAATGGTGTGAGAGCACACACACACACACACACACACACACACACTCAGACATGCAGTATATACCTCAATAATGTTCACTGACCTCATGATCTACACTCACCTATTGATACAGTGACCTGACCTCTTTTTGTTATTGATAAAACCAAAAAGATCCCAAAAAGAAAAGAAGTTTCAAGCTTAAGTTTACTGGCATTTTTATATCATTCCTTTAAAGCTGTGTAAAAATACGTTGATTGAAAAGTGATTGGAATGGAGAATAAAAAATATATATATATTCTAACTTATCTTTACTCAAAGGAACAAACAAGATAATTACAAGCAGGGGAAAAATGTGTGTGTGTGTGTGTGTGTGTGTTTGTTGAATCTAGGAATAACTGTGTCAAGTGTCAAGGTGAGAGGTGGAGAAGGAAGGGTGGGAGGGGAGGGGCCAGCAATCAAGGCCTCACCACCCACCTCCTCCACTCCTGCCTCACCTCCCTCCTCCACTCTGCCTCACCCTCAAATTGTACGTGCTCCAGATATATTACCCACTTGCTCCATATTGGGTAGATCAATCTGTACCTAACATTCCATTTAGCAATTATTTCAGAAGGAAACATGGAAAATGATTAGGTACAAAAAATAAAATAATCAAAATTAAAATTTCAAATATATTAAAAAAAATCTAAATATGTAAACAAACAATAATTATATTTAATTTTCATAGGTATCTATATCTTTTCCTGATCAAAACTAATTTAACTGATGCACAAAATGGCAACACTTATAATTATAAATTTTATTGAACTTAGGGACTGTTCATGGACAACACAGGTGAACTGAGTGTATCAATGAATCGAAGGCCAATTACATAAAAAAGTAATGAACCAAATAAGTAAAGAAAAAATCACTTCCTGACATTGAAATTATAGAAGGATATAATATGCTAACTAATTATGGTGTTCTGAGATGAATATTGGTAAGAATATTATTAAGGACACCTAATTACTACTGTATGAGAGGAAGTTGTCTGTCTTGCTAGATTATATCACATCCTTGTGAAAAAATATTATGCTCTAAAGTTCATTCAGTAATTCAATTCCTTACACCAACACTTGTTTGATGCATTATTAAATGCAACACTCTTTTTATAAAAAAAGTTTATAACAGGTTACATTTTTTTTTCAATATTTTCATGTGCATGGAAAAATTAATTCAAATATATATGATTATGCAGCATACGTTGTTGCTTAAAATAATCCTTGTTAGGAAATAAAACTGAAACACATACAGTATACTACACTTCACAAGTTAACATTCAAAGGTATGAACTTCTACTTTCAGAACTTCGTTTAGGCTACACTCGCATTAATTCTCTCATGGGTCTTTGGTACACATGACACGTCTGTGGGAGGGGGGAAAAGAAAATAAAATAAACCAGAAAAAACTTAATAAAATAATCATACATTATTTCTTGGAAAGCCAATTTTCCAAAGAACTACTTAAAGCTGACACCACACTCAATTGTAGGTATGTACTACTATATTTATATATTAATCAAACATTAATGAATTTTAATACCAGCAACATAAACTTAACTCAGTAATCATCCAATCACAATACTCCTCTCAACAATAAACATATCAATCCATATGGGTTGCTAAATAAAGAAATAGTAATAAATTAACAATGACTTATACAAAAACATATATACATCATAATCAAACAAGAAAAATGAGTTACACCAACATGTCCTACTTTAGTGACCATGAAATGCTAAGGAAAGCAAAGGACACGAGAAGAGAGGAGGACTATGAAAATAAAAGTAATGAGAATGAAGTACAGGAGATAGAAGAGAGGAGACTGAGGAAAAGGTGGATGGATTGTGTATTCATGAGACAAAAAAGATCAATAAACATATTGTAAATTTGGCCAGACTGGCAGTGAGGAGGCACATACAAATAGTGACTCATCTGTGTTGAAGATGTATACCACATGAAGCTGCTAATCAAAGGCCTTACTTATCTGCTAGAAAAGCCGTTCCAGCTACAGGCAAAATACCTAGGACCAGCAGAGACTTATCATCATGGGAGTGTGTGCTCTTGATAGGCTGTGCAGTGGCAATATTCCATACATTGACTGCATGGACACACTCTTCCCTACCAACATAGCAGCAGCAATGACCGTCCCAACTACACATTCCAAAGACAGAGCACAAGGGCAGACTTTAAGTGATTATCAACTGGGAGAATGTGGCTGCTGGGTCACTTACACTCCTTTAGATGGCTACCAGCCACAATTGGTCCCAACAGCAGAAGGCACAAACCATGCTGGCAAAACCAGTAACTCCATCCCACTGGCAGTGTTCATATTACAGCAGGTAACTGCAGGTGTGATGCTTCATTCTTCCCAACGTTTCATGACTTGTTCATAATCTTTGAGGAAACATGCAGGAAGCACACAAAGACAGCTTAGCAGTGACTCCACCACCTGGCAGTGTGGTTTCTATCATGCCTCATGCCTCCTCCCTGCCTCCAATGACTAACCCAGGCATTGCCAAACATGCGTAAAAGGTAACTTAATTCTATTAGTGACCCACCCACCTGGCAGGTGTGTTCATGAGCAGGCTTGCAGCGGAAACATCTATACAGTGACTGGTGGGGACACAGAGTCTGCAGGTGGACGTAGTGGCTGCACCAAGAGTAGCTGACGGGCGCCTGCACCAGGAACATGTCACAGCCTGGGATGACCTTTCATACCTGGCGAGGCCCCACAGCATGGCGCAGCCTCACGGACACAAGCACGGAGCACAACCCACCCACCTGCAGGTTAAGACATCAGTATGTAGTGTGTGAGAGATAAGGACGATGAAACAGATTAGTGATTCTAGACACATAAATATGATAAAACTAACAAAACAAAAAACTGATTTTTTTTGAAAACATACATGATATTAAATGAATTTAATAGTAATAATGACTCATACACAACTACAAATCTTTAACTCAAGACCAATTGGCTTACACTGCTACATCACATTATAGTTATAGAGG
>NW_026111939.1:0-202500 GCF_024679095.1 Eriocheir sinensis
ATATATATTATGAAATTATCCCATATGGGTAGGCCCTTCTGGTGATTGGAATGACGAGTTCTAATCAGTATTATAGAGTACTTCGGTGAAAGCTCCCTTCCATTACCAACAGAGTGAGTTGTCAATAGCATTGTTAATTAACTTCAATAAGCTCGCTACCATTACCAACAGAATGACGAAGTGTAAATAATATTGTTACTTAACTTGAATAGGTTCGCTACCATTATACACCAACAGAATGTGAATAAACTTAATCATAACTTAACATTGTATTGCGTAACCCTAACACCTATGAAACTCACTTAATAGTAATATATTAAAAACAGAGGATCGAGGCTGAAGGCAACATACTAGCTTAGTTATAACACCTCCAAGCCTCTCTGCAGTACATGAAACCTTATGATTCCCTAGCACAGAGCTTGAGAGTGACACGTTCCTACACCTTCGCCTTCCTACAGATTCAGAATAGTGCAGTCCAGCCTTTCATTAGCATGGTTATACCACCTCCAATACACTCTACAGCATATGACACCTTCTGATTCACTAGCCCTAAGCCAGAGAGTGCCACCTACATACAGGGTCAGACCAGTGCAGTCCAGCTTACACTAGCATAGCTATAAAACTTCCGAGCCTCTCTGAAGCACATTACACCTTCTGATCCCCTACCACTATGCCAGCGAGTGCCACATTCCTACACCACCTTTCTAAAGTGTCAGATTAGTGCAGTCCAGCCTATCACTAGTATAGTTATAACACCTCCAGGCCTCTCTGCACCACATGACACCTTTTGATTCCCTATCACAGAGCTTGAGAGTGCCACCTTCCAAGATTAGTGCAGTCCAGCCTTTCAGTAGCATAGGAATAACGCCTCCATGCCTCTCTGCAGCACATGACACCTTCTGATTCCCTAGCACGGAGCCAGTGAGTGCCACCTTCCTACAGGGTCAGATTAGTGCAGTCCAGCCTCTCACTAGCATAGTTATAACACCTACAAGCCTCTCTGCAGCTCATGACACCTTCTGATTCCCTAGCACTGAGCTAGAGAGTGCCACCCTCCTACAGTTGCACATTCCAACAGGGTCAAATTAGTGCACTCCAGCCTTTCACTAGCATAGTTATAACACCTCCAAGCCTCTCTGCAGCACAGGACACCTTCTGACTCCCTAGCACTAAGCCAGAGAGTGCCACCCTCCTATAGGGTCAGATTAGTGCATTCCAACCGTTCACTAGCATAGTTATAACACCTCAAAGCCTCTATGCAGGACATGACAACTGCTGATTCCCTTGCACTGAGCCAGAGAGTGCCACCTTCCTATAAGGACAGATTAGTGCAGTCCAACCTTTCACTAGCAGAGTTATAACGCCTCCAAGCCTCTCTGCAGCACATGCCACCTTCTGATTCCCTAGCACTGAGCCTTAGAGTGCCACCTTCATAGGGTCAGATTAGTGCAGTTCAGCCTTTCACTAGCATAGTTATAACACCTCCAAGCCTCGCTGCAGCACATGACACCTTCTGATTCCCTAGCACTGAGCCAGAGAGTGCCACCTTCCTACAGCTGCAACCTCCTACAGGGCCAGATTAGTGCAGTCCAACCTTTCACTAGCATAGTTATAACACCTCCAAGCCTCGCTGCAGCACATGACACCTTCTGATTCCCTAGCACTGAGCCAGAGAGTGCCACCTTCCTACAGCTGCAACCTCCTACAGGGCCAGATTAGTGCAGTCTAACCCTTCACTAGCATAGTTATAACACCTCCAA
Source organism: Eriocheir sinensis (assembly GCF_024679095.1). NCBI lineage: Eukaryota > Metazoa > Arthropoda > Malacostraca > Decapoda > Varunidae > Eriocheir > Eriocheir sinensis. The sequence continues at coordinate 1,761 of NW_026111939.1, forward strand.
GCCTCGCTGCAGCACATGACACCTTCTGATTCCCTAGCACTGAGCCTTAAAGTGCCACCTTCCTATAGGGTCAGATTAATGCAGTTCAGCCTTCCACTAGCATATTTATAACACCTCCAAGCTACTCTGCAGCACATGACATCTTCTGATTCCCCTGCACTGAGCCAGAGAGTGAAACCTTCCTATAGCTACACCTTCCTACAGTCCAGCTTTTCACTAGCATACTTATAACACCTCCAAGCCTTTATGCAGCACATGGCACCTTCTGATTCCCTATCACAGAGCTTGAGAGTTACACTTTCATACACCTTCACCTTCCTACGGGGTCAAATTAGTTCAGTCCAGCCTTTGACTAGCATAGTTATAGCACCTCCAAGTCTCTCTGCAGTACATGACAACTTCAGATTTCCAAGCACTACGCTCCAGAGTGCCATCTTCCTACAGGGACAGATTAGTGCAGTCCAGCCTTTCACTAACATAGTTATAACATCTGCACGCCTCTCTGCAGTACACGACACCTTCTGATTCCCTAGTACTGAGAGAGGGAGTGCCACCTTCCTACATCTTTTCCTTCCCACAGGGTCAGATTAGTCCAGTCCAGGCTATTACTACCATTGTTAAAACTCTTCCAAGCCTCTCTGCAGCACCTGACACCTTCTGATTCCTTAGCACATAGGTTGAGAGTGCCACCTTCCTACACCTTCCCCTTCCAAAAGGGTCAGATTAGTGTAGTTCAACCTTTCACTAGGATACGTATAACACATCCAAGCCTCTAGGCAGTACATGACACCTTCTGATTCCCTAGTACTGAGTGAGAGAGTGCCACCTTCCTACACCTTCCCCTTTCAAAAGGGTCAGACTAGTGTAGTTCAACCTTTCACTAGCATACTTAAAACACATCCAAGCCTCTAGTCAGTACATGACACCTTCTGATTCCCTAGCACTGAGACAGAGTATGCCACCTTTCTACAGAGTCAGATTACTGCAGTCCAGCCTTTCACCAGCATAGGTATAACACCTCCAAACCTCTCTGCTGCAAATGACACCTTCTGATTCCCTAGCACTGAGCTTGAGAGTACCAACTTCTTACATCTTCACCTTCCTACAGGGACAAATTAGTGCAGTCCAGCCTTTCACCGTCATAGTTATAACACCTCCAAGCTCCTCTGCAGTACAAGACACCTTCTGATTTCCCAGCACAGATGCAGAGTGCCACCTTCCAACACCTTCACCTTCTTTCAGGGTCAGATTAGTTCAGTCTAGCCTTTCACTAACATAGTTATTACACTTCCAAGCCTTTCTGCAGCACATGACACCTCTTGATTCCCTAGCCTTGACCTTGAGAGTGGTGCCTTCCTGCAGGATCAGATTTGTGCAGTCCAGCATTTTACTAGCATAGTTATAACACCTCTAAGCTTCTCTGAAGCACATGAAAACCTTCTGATTCCTTAGAATTGAGCCAGAGAGTGCCACCTTCCTAAACCTTCACCTTCCTACAGGGTCAGATTAGTGCAGTCCAGCTTCTGAGTAGCATTGTTATAACACCTCCAAGCCTTTCTGCAGCACTAGGCAGCTTCAAACTCTCTAGCACTGAGCCAGAGAGTGCCACCTTCCTACATTGTCAAATTACTGCAGTCCAGCCTTTCACTAACGTAGTTATAACACCCCCAATCCTCTCCGCAGCACATGACACATTCTGATTCCGTAGCACATAGCTTGAGTGTGTCACCTGCCTACAGGGTCAGATTAGTGCAGTCATGTCTTTCACTAGCATAGTTATAATACCTCCAAGCATCTCTGCAGAACATGACAACTTCTGATTTCCTAGGACTGAGCCGGTGAGTGCCACCTTCCTACACCTTCACCTCCCTACACAGTCAGGTTACTAGAGTCCAGCATTTCACTAGCATAGTTATAACATCCCCAAGCCTCTCTGCAGCACATGACACCTTCTGATTCCCAAACACATAACCAGAGAGTGCCACCTCTACTACTACACCTTTCCTAGAGGTCAGATTAATTGCAGTTCTGCCTTTCACATCGTTATAATTATAATACCTTAAAGCCCCTCTGCAGCACATGGCCCCTTCTGATTCCCTAGCACTGAGCCAGGTTAGATTAGTGTTGTCCAGCCTTTCACTGTCATATTTATATCACTTCCAAGCCTCTCTGCAGTACATGACACCTTCTGATTCCCTAACCCTGTGCCAGAGAGTGCCACTTTCCTAAACCACCAGCTTCTTACAGGGTCAGATTAGCTCAGTCAAGCCTCTCATTAGCATGTTCTAACACCTCCGAGCCTTTCTGCAGCACATGCCACCTTCTGATTCCCTAGCACTGACCTTGAGAGTGCCATCTTCCTACACCTTCTCCTTCCTAAAGGGTCAGATTAGTGCAGTCCAGCGTTTCACTAGCATAGTTATAAAACTTCCAAGCTTCTCTGTAGCACATGACACCTTCTGATTCCTTAGCACTGAGATTGACCTTCCTACACCTGCACCTTCCTACAGGGTCAGATTAGTGCAGTCCATCCTTTCACAAATATAGTTATAACACTTCCAAGCCGCTCTGCAGCACATGACACCTTCTGATTCCCTAGCACTGAACCAGAGAGTGCCACCTTCCTAGAGGGACAAAATAGTGCAGTCCAGCCTTTCACTAGCATAGTTTAAACACCTCCAAGCCTCTCTGTAGCACATGACACCCTCTGATTCCTTAGCACGTACAGAGCCAGATAGTGCCAACTTACTAGACCTTCACCTTCCTACAAGGTCAGAAAAGTGCAGTCCAGCCTTTCACTAGCATAGTTATATCACCTCCAAGCCTCCCTGCCGCACATGACACATTGTGATTTCCTAGCACAGTGCTTGACAGTGCCACCTTCGTACAGGGTCAGATTAGTACAGTCCAGCCTTTCACCAGCATAATAATAACACCTCCAAGCCTCTCTGCAGCACGTGACACATTCTGATTCCCTAGCACTAAGCCAGAGAGCCCCACCTTCCTACACCTTCACCTTCGTCAGATTAGTGCAGTCCAGCCTTTCACTAGCATAGCTGTAACACCTCCAAGCCTCTCTGCAGCATATACGACCTTTTGATTCCCTTTGAGCCAAAGAGTGCCACCTTCCTACAACTTCACCTTCCTAGAGAGCCAGATTAGTGCAGTCCAGTCGTTCACTATCATAGTTATAACACCTCTAAGCCTCTCTGCAGCACATGACACCTTCAGATTCCCTAGCACTGAGCTTGAGCGTGCCACTTTCCTACAGGGCTAGATTAGTGCAGTCCAGCATTTCAGTAGCATAGATATAACACCTCCAAGCCTCTCTGCAGCACATGGCACCTTCTGATTCCCTAGCACTGAGCCAGAGAGTGCCACTTTCCTACACCTTCACCTTTTTACAGGGTCAGAATAGTGCAGTCTAGCCTATCACTAAGATAGTTATAACACCTCCAAGCCTCATTGCAGCACATGGCACCTTCTTTTTCCTGAGCATTGAGCCAGAGAGTGCCACCTTCCTACAGGTCAGATTAGTGCTGTCCAGCCTTTCACTAGCATAGGTATAACACATACAAGCCTCTCTGCAGCACATAACACCTTCTGATTCCCTATGAATGAGCCAGATAGTGCCACCTTTCTACAGTGTCAGATTACTGCAGTCCAGCTGTTGTATAGTCATTACACTTCAGCGGCACCGAAGCACTGAGCTGATCTTCGGAACAGCAATCCGAGGATACATGTACTGCCAAGGCCCGAGGATCGGACATTCCCTGTCTGGCCTCTTTATAGAATACATCGCAACCCCCGCTCCTTCTTGTTTGTCATTCACTCCTCAACACGTGGCGACGAGGATGGGATTCTGAAGGAGTCGAGTGAAACCCCGTGGACGAGAATGGCAGCAATAATTGGAGCGGTGGAGCAGTACTCAGAGGGAGAAGATTTCGAGGCCTATACAGAAAGGTTCGAAGAGTTCCTGAAGGTCAGTAATATCACCGAGGAGAATCGGAAACGGGCGTTGTTCCTGACTGTCTGCGGCCCGACGGTGTATCAATTACTGAGGAACCTGTGCGCCCTGGGGAAACCCTCTGAGAGGACACTGAAGGAATTGATTCGTCTCGCTACTCAGCACTATGCGCCCAAAGTTTCAGTGGTGGTGGAAAGGTTCAAATTCAACTCTGAAAATCAAAGGGAAACCCTGACAATCAGCAGTTACGTGGCAGAACTGAAGAGGAAAGCTTCCAACTCCAGCTTTGGGGCAAACTTAACAGAGCAGCTTCGAGAAAGATTCGTCGGTGGAGTGTCGAGCGAACGGATCCGGCGGAGGCTGTTACGAGAGGGCGATGACTTAACTTGGGACAAAGTGTGCAAACTGGCATTATCGATGGAGGCAGCAACCATGGAGGCGAAGGTACTGGGAGGGGAGCACAAAGAAGCCCAGGTGAACAGAGTGGAGCCGCCGCGAACGAAGCCCGGGGACCAGAAAGAACCAACGAATAGGTGGGACAAGGCCAGGTTGCAAAACAAGTACTTGCCTCGTGAGGGGGCACGTAGTAGTGTAACTTGTAATCGGTGTGGCAGTAGTTACCACAAGGCAACGGAGTGCCCATTTAAGGATAAGGAATGCTTCAGGTGCAGTCGTAAGGGCCTCACCAGGCGAATGTAATGTGTCGACGGCGAGGCAGAGTAAATAGCGTGGATGATGAGGAGCAAGAGATTAGTGATGAGGAAGAGAGGGTGGAGGTGTTTGGTATTTTACAGCTGCCTGGACAACAGCGGAGAACCCGGAAAACCCCACCACTGACTGTAGACGTGAGCGTGCAGGGCACAGAGATACGCACGGAGGTGGACACGGGAGCGAGCAGCACGGTCATCAGCGAGGAGGAGTGGAACAGGCTACGCAGCAAATCAAGACTTGAAGCCTCCAACAGGCGGTTAGTCACATACACAGGTGAGGCACTTCAGGTACGAGGAGTAGCCATGGTGGAGGTCAAGTTTAAAAATCAAATAGAAACTCTGCCGTTAAAGGTAGTGAAAGGAACAGGGCCCTCGCTCCTGGGTCGTGACTGGCTACTGGGGATTCAGCTGGACTGGAAGATGGTAGGCAAACTTTGAGTTGCGGAGAAGAATGGGGATAAACTTACCACAATCCTACACAAGCACAGTGAGGTCTTTTCACAGTCCTTAGGGCACATGCCGATCAAAGCACACCTGCGTCTCAAGGAAGGAGCACGACCGGTGCGGAAGAAAGCGCGACCAGGGCCACACGCCCTTTACCCACTCGTGGACCAGGAGCTGGAGAGGTGGATTAAGGAAGGTGTTGCCGAGCCCGTGGAGACTGACAACAGCAGTGGCTAGGCGACACCGTTGGTGGTAGTGCCCAAAGCAGATGGCAAAGTAAGGCTGGCGGCTGACTACAGAGTGACGGTAAATCCCCAGTTGGATATAGTTAAGCACCCCTTACCCTCCCCGGAAGAGTTGTTTACAAGGATAAAAGGGAAGAGGTTTGCAAAGCTAGATTTGAGAGATGCTTATCTACAGATGGAGTTAAGTGAGGAATCAAAAGACCTAACAACTGTAGCTACGCATAGAGGATTGTTGAGGATGAACAGATTGTCCTTTGGTTTAGCTTGCTGTGGGGACATTTCCCAGGCGGTGATGGACAGAATATTAGAAGGAATCCCCTCCTGTGTGGCATTTTATTTATTTTTTATTTTTTTTTTTGCTGTTGCCTGCGCCGGCATCATCTTCCCAGTGGGGCCTGATGGTCGGCCCAAGGCTTCTTCCAGGTGGGGGCCTGATGGTCGACCCAGCCCGTTCTGGCGCAGGCAGTGTTATAGTGTTTATAGTGGCGCCATCTTGGCTCATGCTGCCCCCGGAACTCGTTCTTGACGGCTTCCTCGGACGTCCGGGTTGATGGGGTTCTTGATGGGTGGTCTTCAGGACAGCATGTGGGTAGTTTTAAGCCACTCGGCGGTGACTGAAAAATCCGAGTGGTATCGTGAGGATTCGAACCCGCGTCGTCAATCACGCGGCGAATGTGGGTCCAGTACGCTATCACTTCGGCCACCGCCTACCCACTTACTACCTACTTAGACGACTTGCTGGTGATGGGCACGAACACAGAAGACCTGATTGAAAATTTGGACAAAGTGCTGGGGAGACTGAAAGAGAATGAGATTCGGCTCAAAAGGTCAAATTGTGAATTCAGTTTGCAGGAGGTGCACGGAGCTGAAACCCATACCCGAGAAGACCGAAGCAATAAGGAGGATGCCGAACCCGAGTGCTGTACCGACACTCCGGAGCGTATTGGGAGCGGTGGGTACTAGTCCCGGCTGTTGCCACACCTCGCCACTACGTTGTCGCCATTGTATGAGCTACTCAAGAAGGGAGTTAAGTGGTGATGGACCAAGGAATGTGAAGAAGCGATGGCAAGGGTAAAACAGACGGTGGCCAGCAACCCAGTATTGGTGATATACGGTCCACAATTACCGGTCAAACTGGTCACAGATGCGAGCGAAGTAGGAGTCGGAGCGGCGCTAATGCAAGTCTTTCCAGGAGACATAGAAAGGCCGGAGGCGTATGCGTCAAGAATACTGACACAAACAGAGCAGAAATATCCCATCGTAGAAAAGGAAGCTTTGGCAGTTTCTTACGGCATTAGGAAATTTCATCAGTATTCCTATGAGAGAAAGTTTACCCTTGTCAGTGATAACAAAGCACTTTCCAGAATATTGAACCCCAGCAGAGAGATGCCGCCGTTGGGGGCAGCGCAGATGCAGCGATACGCCCTTCAACTAGCAGCCTACAGCTACGATGTGGAGGTAAGACCCTCTGCAGACATGAGGGTCGCCGACACCTTGTCCAGACTACCGCTCCCGGGCATTGTCGACAAAGGAACAGAAAGAATAGAAAGGGAAGCCATGACAAGTAACGTGTTATATATGGACGAGGGGCCTTCAGTGACAGCAAGAGAAGTGTCAGCGGCAACGCGGCGTGACAGAGTCCTGGGAAAGGTGCTGGCGGCAGTAAGGTCAGGCGGATTGCCGGAGGAGGCAACAGCAGAGGTAAGCAGTTACAAGTCTCTGGAGGAGCTCTCGACAGAGGGGGATTGCTTAATGTGGGGAGGCAGAGTGGTGATACCGGCGTCCCTGCAAGACAAGGTGAAAGAGGAACTGCATGTGGGGCACTCAGGATGCGTGAGAATGAAGCAGCTGGCTCGACGATATGTGTGGCGGCCGGGTCTCGACAAGGAGCTGGAGGAATTGGCGAGAGCGTGTCCAGGATGTGCGGAGAAGCGGGCAGCACCACCACAGTCAGCGGTCCACCCATGGGAGAGAACACGAGGCAGAGGCTCCATGCAGATTTTGCGGGGCCAATTATGGGAACAACGCTTCTCAAAGTAGTGGATAGCTACCCAAAGTGGATAGAGGCAGTACCAATGAAATCCACGACAACGGCTTGAACTCTTCATGAACTGAGTGTACTGTTTAGCAGGTTTGGTCTACCCCTACAGCTATGCACAGGCAATGGCCCGCAGTTTACGTCGGAAGAGATGGCATCTTTCGTCAAGCAGAATGGAATCCGGCACATCAGAGTGGCGCCATACCACCCGGCGAGTAACGGACTGGCGGAGAGAGCGGTGAGCACTGTGAAGGAAGGAATAAAGGCAATGATGGGGGGCTGCAAGTCGGGGGAAAGGAGCCTGTTTAAATTTCTGTTAAACTATCGTTCTACTCCACACAGCACAACAGGGAAAACACCGGCGGAAATGCTGATGGGCAGGAATATACGCTCAAAACTAGACCTACTTCTGCCCGACGAAGAGACCGCGATGGTGAGCAGGCAAGACCAACAGATGACGGGGAAAAGGGTAAGAACATTCCGAAAAAAATGACATAGTTTGGGCAAGAAGCTATGTGGGACCGAAATGGAGTAGAGGTATAATAATAGCCAAGAAGTGACCACTGTCCTACGAAGCAGATGTTGGAGGAAATACCTTGTGGTCCCGCTACGCGGATCAAATAATTTTGGTAAGCAGTGGCAGGCCTGCCCAGGACAAAATTAGCGGAGAATCCCCATTGTCAGCGGGTGACGACCAAGTGCCCCAGAGAGGTAACAAGCAGGCCACGGACATAGACACCCCAGCCGCCCAAGGGGAGACGGCTGAGCGGCGAGAAGACGATGGGGACACGGAGGCACGCAGCGGGGCAGCGGCGGATATACAGCATCCCCAACTAGTAGACAGAAGGCCATCCAGATAACCATGACCGGGAACAGAGGGGAGGGCGTCAACCAAACCGGGAGAGGCGGCAGCAGAACCGCCGAAAGGGGCAGGACAAACGCGCCGGCCAGAGGGGTCAACAGGACAGACACCCGGGGAAAAAAATTACTTATGCCGAGACGAGGCGACGATCGGCACGACAAAGGAAGCCGCCTGGCAGATATCAAGCAACTATGTAAATGGTGACGGCAGTAAAGGGGAGCTTTGGTGACTGGAGATGGTGGTGGATATTTGGGGGATAACATAAAACTTTGGTAGGGGGGTGAGGTGTTGTAGAGTCATTACCCTTCAGCGGCACTGAGCAGCGCTTCGGAACAATCCGAGTATACATGTACTGCCAAGGCTCGAGGATCGGACATTCCCTGCCTGGCCTCTTTATAGAATACATCGCAACCTCCGCTCCCTCGTGTGTGTCATTCACTCCTCAACACCAGCATCTCACTAACATAGTTATAACACCTCCAAGCCTCTCTGCTGCATATGTCACCTGGTTCCCTAACACTGAGCTTGAGAGTGCCACCTTCCTACATGGTCAGATTAGTGCAGTCCATCCTTTTACTAGCATATTTATACCACCTCCAAGCCTCTCTTCAGCACATGTCATCTTCTGATTCACTAGCACCGAACTTGATAGTGTCACTTTCCTACAGGGTCAAACGAGTGCAATCCAGCATTTCACCATCATTGTTATAACACCTCCAAGCCTCTCTGCAGCACAAGACAGCTGAGCTGAGAACTGAGCCAGAGGGTGCCACCTTCATACAATGTCAAATTAGTGCTGTCCAGCCTTTCACTTGTATAGTTATAAAAACTCCATGCGTCTCTGCAGCACATGGCACCTTCTGATTCCCTAGCACAGAGCTTGAGAGTTCCACCTTCATACACCTTCACCTTCCTAAAGGGTCAAATTACTGCAACCCAGCCTTTCACTAGCGTAGTTATAACACTTCCGAGCCTCTCCGCAGCACATGACACATTCTGATTCCCTAGCACAGAGCTTGAGAGTGTCAACCTCCTACAGGGTCAGATTAGTGCAGTCCAGCCTTTTAGTAGCATAGTTATGACACCTCCAAGCCTCTCATCAGCACATGGCACCTTCTGATTCACTAGCACTTAGCCAGAGAGTGCCACCCTCCTACAGGGTCAGATTAGTGCAATCCAGCATTTCACTATCATTGTTGTAACACCTCCAAGCCGCTCATCAGCACATGACACCTTCTGATTCCCTAGCACTGAGCTTGAGAGTGCCACCTTCATGGAGGTATTAAGGGTGGAGTGGCTGTGAGGCGCGCGGTCAGTACTGTCTTGGGTGAGCCCACCGCTTTCCCCCGTCCGCCATATTGTTGTAGGGGCTGTCACTTCAGTAGCACTTTTTTTTACCCCATTTTACACTGTTTATACTTACTTATAATAATAAGGCGTGTCAAATGAAACTACAGTGTTACATACATTGCATCCCAACAGGTCCTTCAGACTAGATATTATATATTATACACAGAATCACAGTCCACTAAATAGTACTAATTTATTTATCCTGGCTCTGCTTCTGGCGCCTTTAAGGGATATTAGTCGTGCAGTAAACGGTCTAGCTGCATATCTGTACCTGACCTGCAGATAGGTCTCGGCTACAGCCTTGATCAGTAACACAAGATAATTAGTGAACGGATCACTGTCTAACATGTGTTGTGCCAGGCTGGATAAGACAGCCCTCTCCTGGAACTCAGACAGTGTTACAATGTTGTGACAAGAATGTTTTCACAACGTTGCATATGGTTGGTCACTATACTGTAAAACTTTCTCTCTGAATTTTCATTCACGCACAAGACAAATGGCAACATCTCTGGACGGAAAAGATATGTGGCCTTTATTTTCAACTGAGATAAATCAATGAGTTGCATCCAGCTGTTGGGTAAATAAAGCATTGCAGCACGACTCACACTTAAAAGACCTCTAAGGTCTTAAGCTGACAAATCCGGCTATATAGCCAACTATCTTGTTGCTAACACTTTGATCAAATAATCAATGTTCATACGTCATGTGCATCAGCCCTGTGTAGGCCACTCGGCCTCTTGCAGTCTCCCTATGTTCTTATGTTGTTCTTCTTATGTATGTAAAAGTTATGCACGCCTGCTTGAATAATTAATTAATAAATAGCTTACTGGTGAAAAGTAATGAATGGATCAGATTTTTGTTAACTTGTTCATTGCACCCAAATGAAACACAGGTAGCCAGCATTCCAGACCACACACGGAGCGACATTCCTGCCTTTATTACTCTCGCTGCACGAGAGCTCTACTGAATTACAGACAGAGAATATGTGTGGATCGACTTGGGTCAAGACCTGACATCCCTTATTAATTATCTGTCCTCACCCTGACCTCGGTTTTTCTCGACCTGAGTCATCATAGCCCAACCCCAAAACAGACCTGACTCTCCCTATTAACTATGTGACCTCACCAAAACCCCACCTCTTAGACAGGGGACAAACATGCATCCCAACGTAGCGAAATACTTCCATGACGTGTTTCATCACTACCCAGCAGTCGCTGCCTACCCCTACAAAAAGATGGCCGACTGACAGTTCGCTGGGATCAGCCCGAGCGCCTCACGGCCTCTCCACCCTTTTTACCTCCATGACCACCTTCCTACACATTCACCTTCCTACAGGGTCAGACTAGTGCAATCCAGCATTTCACTATCATTGTTATAACACCTCCAGGCCTATCTGCAGCACATGACACCTTCTGATTCCCCAGCACTGAGTTTGAGAGTGCCACCTTCCTACACATTCACCTTCCTAGAGGGCCAGACTAGTGAAGCCCAGCCTTACACTAGCATAGTTATAACACCTTCAGGTCTCTCTGCAGCACATGACACCTAATTCCCTAGCACCGAGCCGGAGAGTGCCATCCTCCTACAGGGTCAGATTAGTGCAGTCAAGCCGTTCACTGGCATAGTTATAACACCTCCAAGCCTCTCTGCAGCACATGACACCTTCTGATTCCCTAGCACTGAGCCAGAGAGTGCCACCTTCTAACAGGTCAGATTAGTGCAGTCCAGCCTTCACTATCATATTTATAACACCTCTAAGCCTCTCTGCAGCACATGACACCTTCTGATTACTTAACACTGAGCCAGAGAGTGCCACCCTCCTATCCCTTCACCTTTCTACAGTTTCAGATTAGTGCAGTCCAGCCTTTCACTAGCATAGTTATAACACCTCAAAGTCGAGTTCTTTTCACCTGCTCCTCAATATCAAAGTGCTTACATCTGCTCCTCAATATCAAGGTGCTTTCATCTGCTCCTCAATATCGAGGTGCTTTCATCTGCTCCTCAATATCGAGGTGCTTTCATCTGCTCCTCAATATCGAGGTGCTTTCATCTGCTCCTCAATATCGAGGTGCTTTCATCTGCTCCTCAATATCGAGGTGCTTTCATCTGCTCCTCAATATCGAGGTGCTTTCATCTGCTCCTCAATATCGAGGTGCTTTCATCTGCTCCTCAATATCGAGGTGCTTTCATCTGCTCCTCAATATCGAGGTGCTTTCATCTGTTCCTCAATATCGAGGTGCTTTCATCTGTTCCTCAATATCGAGGTGCTTTCATCTGTTCCTCAATATCGAGGTGCTTTCATCTGCTCCTCAATATCGAGGTGCTTTCATCTGTTCCTCAATATCGAGGTGCTTTCATCTGCTCCTCAATATCGAGGTGCTTTCATCTGCTCCTCAATATCGAGGTGCTTTCATCTGCTCCTCAATATCGAGGTGCTTTCATCTGCTCCTCAATATCGAGGTGCTTTCATCTGCTCCTCAATATCGAGGTGCTTTCATCTGCTCCTCAATATCGAGGTGCTTTCATCTGCTCCTCAATATCGAGGTGCTTTCATCTGCTGCTCAATATCGAGGTGCTTTCATCTGCTCCTCAATATCGAGGTGCTTTCATCTGCTGCTCAATATCGAGGTGCTTTCATCTGTTCCTCAATATCAAGGTGCTTTCATCTGCTCCTCAATATTGAGGTGCTTTCATCTGCTCCTCTATATCAAGGTGCTTTCATCTGCTCTTCAATATCAAGGTGCTTTCATCTGCTCCTCAATATCGAGGTCCTTTCATCTGCTCCTCAATATCATGGTGTTTTCATCTGCTCCTCAGTATCGATGTTCTTTCACCTGCTCCTCAATATCGAAGTGCTTTCATCTGCTCCTCAATATCAAGGTGCTTTCATCTGCTCCTCAATATCGAGGTGCTTTCACCTGCTGCTCTGTATCGAGGTGCTTTCACCTGCTCTTCAATATCGAGGTGCTTTCACTTGCTCCCCGATATCGATGTGCTTTCACCTGCTCCTTAATATCGAGGTGCTTTCATCTTCTCAATATCGTAGTGCTTTCATATGCTCCTCATTATCGATGTGCTTTCATCTGCTCATCAATATCGAGGTGCTATCATCTGCTCCCCAATATCGATGTGGTTTCATCTGCTCCTCAATATCAAGGTGCTCTCATCTGATCCTCAATATCGAGGTGCTATCATCTGCTTCGCAATATCGAGGTGCTTTCATCTGCTCCTCAATATGGATCTGTTTACATCTGCTCTTCAATATCAAGGTGCTTTCTTCTGCTCCTCAATACCAAGGTGTTTTCATCTGCTCCTTAATATCGATGCTTTCATCTGCTCCTCAAGAACTTGAAGAGAGTTTAAACTATCAGGAAGATTATAGCAGAAGGAGCGACGTGCGAATCAGTGGCATGGAGGAGCGTGGAGCCACTGAGCCATGGGAGCCGTGACGTCACTCCTGGAGGAAAAGATGCAGCTCCTGGGACTCGTTTTGGAACGAGCCCATCGTGTTGGTGTGCGCCGCGACGCCAGGCCTCGTCCCATCGTAGCAAGATTCTCTCGTTACTGCGATCGAGAAGCTGTGATGAGGAACTCCAAGAAGCTGAGGGGCACGAACATATTCGTGAACGATGACCTCTGTGCAGCGTCACAAGCCGTGAAGAATGCTCAGATGCCTCTACTAAAACAGGCAAGAGCACAAAGGAAAGTGGCATTCTTCCGTCACACCAAGTTAATCATCAAAGACAAGACCAGCGACGTTGGAGTTGATCGGATGCGGCAGTCGACGGGGACCACGGGGTGTGGCTGGCGCCGGGGTACGGGCGGAGCCGGGGCCTGCTGCTGCTGCTGCTGCTGCTGGTGGGGTCGTCGTGGAGGTGGCGGGGGCATGGGCTGGCGCCGGGAATGGTCCCTTCCCCACCCTGCCCGCGCCTCTTCGTGATGGTCCGGCCCCCTGCTCGTCTCCTTTCACTCCTGCTACTGCACCTGCTGCCTCGACACAGAATAAGCCGGTGAAGAAAAGTCTACGAAGTGCCGTGAGAAAATAACTCGTCATTCGTAGTATAAATAGTGTAATATAATATCAACATCTATATAATGAATATAAACCAATACCTGCCATTTCATAATTTAAATGACATAGAATTTACTAATATGATAATTATGAACAATCACAACTACCCACTTAGCATTTTAAATACATTAACATATGATTTTAGTGAATTAGAAAGACCCAATCATGTTATAGATCGATCAAGTGAACCGATACTGCCAGAACCATCATGTGATTATGTTTTCTGTAATGAGGACTTACAAGAAACTTTTCCTCCAAATAGTTTAAAAATATTGTCGTATAATATAAATAGTGTTCCTCAACACCTGGACTCGTTATTTGATGAATGTTTAAATCAATCTTCTGTCACGTTTGATGCTATCGGGTTATGTGAAACACGTCAAAATGATGCCATATGTAACTTATATAACCAGAGTAACTACTTTTCATACTTTCAGAATAAGTCAACACAAGGGGGAGGCTTAGCTATTTATCTGCATAACAAGTTTCAAGGAGAAAAGATTACTAACGCTTGTTTAAAACTACCACACCTTGAATCACGATGTATTAAAATAATCAAGCGCTCGAATTTCATAATAGTTTTTTTTACAGACCACCCAATGCATCACTTAATGATTTTTTTGAATCAATGGAACAAATTTTAGATTATGTATCTAATCTTAGTTTACCATGTTATTTGATGGGAGATTTTAATGTTAACCTGTTAAATGCCAATAACAATACCATTTCATACATTAATATGTTCCATTCCTACAAATTCTTTCAAAGTATTTTAAAGCCAACCAGAGTAACCTCTACCTCTGCAACATTAATTGATCATATATGGTCACATGACATTCACAATTATATGAAAAGTGGTATATTTTATTCATCAATCAGTGACCACTTCCCGGTATTTGGTCTTTTTTCTACACTTGCCCTTAACAATATATCATAATATGTGCATGTAACAAAGAGAATTATTACCAATGATAAAATTGCAACTTTCAGAGAAGAAATAAAAAAAAATAGGTGGGATTTAGAACTAGCTAATAATGAAGGAACTGAAAATATATTTAATTTCTACATGGACACATTCAAGAGACTATATAACATTAATTTCCCAATAAAATCATTTTTGGTTAAAGAAAAACATTTTGGCAAGCAATACATAACTCCAGGTTTAATAAAGTCAATAAAACATCGTAACAAGTTACAAAAGTTATACGCAAAATGGCCACTAACCTATGAAACAATATTTAAACGATATAGGAATACGTTGACATCAATAATAAGGACAGCCAAAGAGAATTACTTTAAAGAAAAACTTTGTGAACAATCAGGTGACTCTAAAAAAACATGGAAAACTTTACATTACTTAATGGGGATAAATAGATCGAAATTGCCAACTTCAATGAATTTTCAAGATAAAACTGTATCTAATGACAGCGATATTGCAGACGAATTTAATAACTACTTCACGAATATTGGTAGCAAATTAGCTTCAGATATCGGTCCACCTTCAGTTTCATTTGAGTCCTTTCTTCCAGAGCCAGTCCCTTTCTCATTCTTTCTTAAACCCACAACAGAGCAAGAAATTAAGGATGTTATAAATAATCTAAAAGTTATATCTCCAGGGTTTGATGACATCAGTGTAAAAGTACTTAAGGAATGTACTACTGAAATTTCTCCATTTTTAAAGATCATTATAAATAAATGTTTTACAGAGGGTTACTTTCCTAAACAATTGCAAGTAGCAAAAGTGATACCAATATTTAAGAAAGGTGAAAAATCTAATTATAATAATTACAGGCCGGGTTCTATCCTTCCAAGCATTAGCAAAATATTTGAAAAATTAATTGCCATTAGATTGACTACTTCACAAAATTTTCACTTTTAACCGACTGTCAGTATGGCTTTAGATCCAATTACTCCACCGAACTATCTATTCACCAACTTTGCCAAAGTATTCATGATACATTAGATAATAAAAGTAATCAAATTACAGTGTTTTGTGACCTAAGTAAGGCTTTTGATACCATATCCCATCACATTTTGCTGCATAAATTAAGTATATATGGCATACGTGGAAAAGCTCATAGTTTTTTTTAAAAAGCAATTTGTCCTCCAAAACACAATTTACAGTATACAATAACAAATCTTCTTCCTACAAAACGGTCAGGTGCGGTGTTCCACAAGGGTCTATTCTGGGACCAATTCTCTTTTTAATATATGTCAATGATATAATATACACAAGTATTAAATTAAAAATTTTGTTGTTTGCAGATGATGCCACAATATATGTACAGGGTCACAACATTAAAGATATTATAGCAATTCTAAATAAAGAACTAATAAATGTATCAAATTGGATTACTGCTAATAAATTAACACTAAATATTTCAAAGACATTCTATATGCTATCTAGTTCCATACATTCAATTCAAGACAATATTGATGTACAATTAAATAATAAATCATTGAGTCGAGTCAACAACATAAAATTCCTAGGTGTAACAATTGACGAAAACCCAACGTGGAAAGCTCACCTACAGCAAGTTTGTATTAGAATATCTCAAGTCACAGGTGTAATATATAGAATTAGAAATAATGTAACTAAAGATTCCCTAAAACTAATATATTATTCTACTGTATATCCAGTGTTATTGTATTGTTCAGCAGTTTGGGGAGGAGCATTCAAAACACTTATAGACCAACTATTTGTTGCACAGAAAAAAGCTATTAGTATATCATCATATAAATCAAAATATGAACATACCAACCCTCTCTTTTGTGACTACAAGCTTCTCAAATTACCAGATCTTATATTACTTCAGACTTGTTTATTTGTGTTCAAAGCATTACATGTGTATCCCATCAACATATTCCAGCCACTGTCTCATAACATCAACACAAGACGACCACATGACCTAAGAGTACCGTACTGTCGCACTGTCCAGGCTCAGCGCAGTGTGTGTGCGGGGCGTCACACACTGGAACAACCTCCCACAGGATATCAAATCACTCACTTCTATTAATACATTTAAAGGCAAAATTAAATCATCTTTATTGCAAAGTTATGAACAATAATCAGACATGTTAATATTATTATTACTATTAATATTATTATTTTTTTTCTACTATTATTATTTACAATACTATATATACTATATATACTGTATATGTATGTGTGTGTGTATGTGAATGTATATGTGTGTATGTATATGTGTGTGTATGTATATGTGTATGTATGTATGTATGTATATGTGTATGTGTATTTGTGTTTATGTATGCATATGTGTGTGTATGTATATGTATATGTATGTATGTGTGTATGTATGTGTATATATGTATGTGTGTGAGTATGTATTTGTGTATGTATGTGTGTGTATATATGTACATATGTGTGTATATGGATGCGTATGAATGTGTGTATGTGTACATATGTGTGTATATGTATATGTATGTGTATATGTGTATGTATTTGTATGTATGTATGTATGTATATATGTTTGTATGTATGTCCATATGTATGTATATGGTGTGTATGTGTATTGTTTGTATGAACGTATATGTGTATTTCTTTATGTATGTATTTGTATATGTATGCTAGGCTGCATGTATGTGTGTATGTATGTATATGTATGTGTATATGTATGTATGTATGTATGTATGTATGTGATTATGTATGTACACATGTGGGTCTGCATGTACATGTATTTGTGTGAGTAGGCAATAAACTAAAATGTGCAGTATATATGTCTTATACATGATAGATACTATCTTCAACTAGGCCAAAACATTTGCATGTTCTATATTTTTCTTTGTTCATTAAAACTGATCCATACAAAAGCTTCTTGCTTAATGGACCTGGGCTGTACTATTACTGTTTACTGTTTATAACATATTATATTATATCAATGGCCAATAAAGATATCAATATCAATATCAATATCGAGGTGCTTTCATCTGCTTCTCAATATCAAGGTGCTTTCATCTGCTCCTCAATATCAAAGTGCTTTCATCTGCTCATCAATATCAAAGTGCTTTCATCTGCTCATCAATATCGATGTGCTTTCATCTGCTCCTCAATATCGAGGTGCTTTCATCTGCTCCTCAATATCAAGGTGCTTTCATCTGCTCCTAAGTATCGAGGTGCTTTCATCTGTTCTTCAATATCAAGGTGCTTTCATCTGCTCTTCAATATCAAGGTGCTTTCATCTGCTCCTCAGTATCGAGGTGCTTTCATGTGTTCCTCAATATCGAGGTGCTTTCCTCTGCTCCTCAATATCAAGGTGCTTTCATCTGCTCCTCAGTATCGAGGTGCTTTCATCTGCTCCTCAGTATCGAGGTGCTTTCATCTGCTCCTCAATATCGATGTGATTTCACCTGCTCCTCAATATTAAAGTTCTTTCACCTGCTCCTCAATATCGATGTGATTTCATTTGCTCCTCAATATCGAGGGGCTTTTATCTGCTCCTCAATATCAATGTGCTTTCACCTGCTCCTCAATATCGAGGTGCTTTCACCTGCTCCTCAATATCAAGGTGCTTTCACCTGCTCCCCAATATCGATGTGCTTTCACTTGCTCCTCAATATCGATTTGCTTTCATCTGCTCCTCAATATCGAGGAGCTTTCATCTGCTCCTCAGTATCGAAGTGTTTTCATCTGCTCCTCAATATCGAGGTGCTTTCATCTGCTCCTCAATATCGAGGTGCATTCATCTGTTCCTCAATATCGAGGTGCTTTCATCTGTTCCTCGATAACGAGATGCTATCATCTGTTCCTCAATATCGAGGAGCTTTCAACTACTCCTCAATATCGAGGTGCTTTTATCTGCTCCTTAATATCAAGGTGCTTTCATCTGATCCTCAATATCGAGGAGCTTTCATCTGCTCCTCTATATCAAGGTGCTTTCATCTGCTAATCAACATCAAGGTGCTTTCACCTGCTCCTCATTATATAGGTTCTTTCATATACTCCTCAATATCAAGCTGCTTTCACCTGATCCTCAATATTAAGGTGCTTTCATCTGTTCCTCAATATCGAGGTGCTTTAATCTGCTCCTCAACATCGAGGTGCAATTATCTGCTCTTCAATATCGAGAGGCTTTCATCTGCTCCTCAATATCGATGTGCTTTCACCTGCTGCTCAATATCGGGGTGCTTTCATCTGCTACCTAATATCGAGGTGCTTTCATCTGATCCTCAATATCGAGGTGGTATCATTTGCTCCTCAATATCGAGGTGCTTTCACCTGCTCCTCAATATCGATGTGCTTTCGCCTGCTCCTCAATATCAAGGTGCTTTCACCAGCTCCTCAATATCGATGTGCTTTCACCTGCTCCTCAATATCAAGGTGCTTTCATCTGCTTCAATATCAAAGGTGCTTTCATCTGCTTCTCAATATCAAAATTACTTTCATCTACTTCTCGATGTGCTCATCTGCTTAAAACATCGATGTTTTCATCTGGATCAATGTCAAGTGCTGTTTTGAGGGCTCCTCAGATGATCAAGTGCACCTTTCATCTGCTTCTCAAATATCAGAAGGTGCTCACCTGTCTCCAATATCAGATGAAAGCTTTCCTGCTCCTCCAATATCAAGGGTGCAGGTGTCTCCACTGGATATCAGAGGGGAGCCTTTCATCTGCTTCTTGATATCAAGGTGCAGAAGAATGCTCCTGATATCAGGTGCTTTACAGATGAAAGCAGCCTCCAATATTGAGGAGCAAGGTGCTTTCAAAGCTCCTCACATGGATCATTGAGGGTGCTTTCAAAGCTCCTCAATATCAAGGTGCTTTCATCTGCGATCAATGAACATAGATTTTTCATCTGCACCTTCTCAAAATATCAGGTGCTTTCATCCATATTTGGCCTCTCTTCTGTCTTATCGATATTCCCCTTACTTTGCTCTTTTGACGACTAACGAAAACCTCCCCATTCACTGCGGCTTGAAGCACACATCTTTCTACGTCATGCTCATCTATAGCAGATGTCCAAATCACCTTACATTGGGAAGAGTTAGCCAACATCTTCACCTCTTTCATCCTCACGCCTGGTAAGCACCTCTGGAATCTTCCTTGAGGCATCTGGTATTTCCTCCTGTTGATGAGCGGCTTGAAAGCACCTTTCAAGATGGAGGGTATCAGATGAAAACACCACGATCTCCTCGAGCAGATTAAAGCACTCTGATTTTGGAGCACTCCTTTAACCTCTGTTCATATTAAGGCAGATGAAATCACCTCGATATTGAAGCAGCAGACGAAAGCACCATTGATATTGAGGGCAGATGATTTCCACTACTCGATGTTGAGGGCAGATAAACCTGCGAATGATATCGCTCGATTTTGATGGGTGATATGTAACGATGGATCATTGAAAAAGCGGGCAAACACCTTGATGTAAGCTCCATGTTGAGGGCAGATCAATGGAGGAGCACCTCATGAAACGTGCACTTGGTATGAAAGAAAGCACCTTGATGATGGTGGCAGAAGGTGAAAGCACCTTGATGTGAAGGGCAGACGAAAGCACCTTGATAATGAGAACAACCCACATCGATATTGAGGAAACAGATGAGGAGCACATCGATAATGAGGGCAGATGAAACACCTTGATGATTGAGGAGCAGAAGGGCTTTTATGATATTGAATAAGCAAACTGCTCCATTGAAGTGGATCGGATAGATAGCACCTCGATATTGAGGATCAGATGGGATAACACCTTGATACTGAGAGCAGATGAAAGCACCTTGATAGTGGGGAGCGGTAGAAATACGTCGATAATGATGAGCAGATGAAAAGCACCTTGATGTGAGAACAGAAGAGCTTTACCTCGATGTTAATGGAAACAGGTGAAGAAGGATATCGATATTAGGGGAGCAGGTGAAACTACCCGATATTGAGAACTGAAAGCTCTTCGATATTGAGGGCAAACTTCTGAAACACCTGCTCCTCAATAATGAGTGCAGCTTTCAAAGCTCTCAATATCGGCGTTCACCACCTGCTCCTCCAATATCGAGAGATGCTTAAAAGCTCATCAATATCGACGTTCTTTCCCTGATGTTGAGGGAGCAGATTTCAAAACCTGCTTCCCTCAGCCATCGAGGTGCTTTGGGCTGCTCCTCAACCTCGGCATGTTGAGGAGCAGATGAAAGCTCCTCGATGATATCGAGGTGCTTTCCCTGCTCCTCAATATTGAGGGCTCATCTACTCCTCAATTCGATATTGAGCTCCTTAATATCAGGGTGCTTTACTTGTTCCTCATATCAAATTTGGTGCTTTCATCTATCCTCAATGATCGTTAATGGTGCTTTCAGATCTGAAAAAGAGCTCCTCAATATCATGGTGCTTTCAAAGCTCCTCAATATCTTGGTGACTTTCATCTGCTCCTCAATATCAAGGTGAAAGCTACATCAATATCGAGGTTACTTTCATCTGCTCTATTGAATATCATGAGTAAAGCTACTTACTCCATATCGAGGGTGCTTTCATTTGTTCTGATATCAGGAGCAGATTGCTTTCACCTGTTCTTCAGCTATAGATGAAAGCTCCTCAATATTGATATACTTTCAAAACTGCTCCTCAATATCGAGGAATTCCACCGCACCTCAATATCGGTGCTTTCCCGTGCTCAACTCAATATCGACGTTCTTTCACCTGCTCCTCAATATCAGGTGAAAGCTCCTCAATATCGAAGGTGCTTTCCTGCTCCTCCAATATCGGTAGCTTTCCCGTACTCCTCAATTATCAACGTTCTTTCACCTGCTACCTCAATATCGAGGTGCTTTCAAAGCTCCTCAATGTTAGGTGTGAATGATATGCTCCTCGATGAGGAGCAGATGCTCCTCAATATCGAGGCAGATGAAAAGCACATCAATATCGAGCGGATGACTGATCCTCCATAATATCGAGAGATGCTTTCATCTGCTCACAATATCAAGTTCTTTCACCTGTCCTCCAATATCGATGTGCTTTCATCTATGTACTCAATATCGAGGTGGCATACTTTCAATCTGCTCGATTGTATAAGAGTGTTTTCTTCTGCTCCTCAATAAAGGTGCTTTCATCTGCTCCTCAATATCGATGTGCTTTCATCTGCTCCATAATATGAAGCTGCTTTCATCTGCTCCTCAATATCGATGTGCTTTCATCACTGCCATTTCGATGCACTTTCATCTGCTCCTCAATATTGAGGAGCAGGTGCTTTCGATCTGTTCAATATCAAGGTGCTTTCTTCTGCTCCATCAATATGGATGTGCAGATTTCATCTATCCTCGATGAGGGTTCTTTCATAGCTCCTCGATTATCGAGGTTCGGTTTCAAAACTGCTCACCTCAATATCGAGGAGATGAAAACTTTCATCTGCTCATCAATATCAGTCGCTGTTCATCTGCTCATCAGATGAACGGTGCTTCGATCTGCTGAGGCCTGATAACCTCGATGTGCTTTCAGATGACACCTAGCTCCTCAATATCGAATTGGTATCATCTAGCATCCTCCATATTGATGAGCAGATTGCTTTCGATCTGAGGAGCAGATGAAGCACTGATATTAGAAGGGTGCTATCATGCTTCCTGAATATAGAGGTGCTTTCCATCTCCTCCTCAATAACAAGGTGCTTTCAAAGCTCCTCAATGATCAGTGCTATCTGTTACCTCAATATTGATGAGCGGATGTTTCATCCTCCCTCAGCTGGGGTGCAGATGTGTTCACTCAAAATCCAGAAGACAGGTGAAAGCACCTTTCATATCCTCCTCAATAACAAATTGAAACTTTCACTTGCTCTTGATATCGAAGGTGCTTAATTGTTCCTCAATGCTGAGCAGCAGATGAAAGCTTTCACCTGTCCGTCAATAGATGTGCTTTCAAAGCATCCTCCAATATCGATGCAGATTTCACCTCGGTCCTCAATATCAAGGTGCTTTCTTATGTTTCTCAATATTGAAGACAGATGAAGCATCATCAAATTGAGAAGCAGATATGCTTTTCACCTGCTGCTCAGTTTCAGCACCTTTTTATCTGAGGAACAGATGAAAGCACATCATCTCATTGAGGAGGATTAACTTTCGATCTGACAGGCATCATGATAACAGGTGCTATTGAGGCATCTGCTCTCCTCAATATCAGGGAGGAGATGCTTTCACTCCTCAATATATGAGCTTTCATGACTAGCTCCTTTATTTCGATATGCTTTCACCTTCTCCTCAATATCGATTGCTTTCTTACCTTCTCTCAGATATTAAGTGCTTTCATCTCCTCGATGTTGAGGAACAGGTGAAAGCACCTCGATGTTGAGGAGGAGATGAAAGCACCTCGCTGTTGAGGAGGAGATAAAAGCATATCGATATTGAGGAGCACATGATACAACCTCGATATTGAGGAGCAGATGAAAGCACATAGCTATTGAGGAGCAGATGATAGCATATCGATATTGATGAGCAGATGAAAGCACCTCGATATTGAGGAGCAGATGAAAGCACCTTGATATTAAGGAGTAGATGAAAGCACTTCGATATTGAGGAGCAGATGAACGCACCTCGATATTAAGGAGTAGATGAAAGCACCTCGATATTGATGAGCAGATGAAAGCACCTCGATATTGATGAGCAGATGAAAGCACCTTGATACTGAGGAGCAGATGAAAGCACCTCGATATAGAGGAGCAGGTGAAAGCACCTTGATATTGAGGAGCAGGTGAAAGCACCTTGAAACTGAGGAGCAGGTGAAAGCACCTTGATACTGAGGAGCAGATGAAAGCATCTCGATATTGAGGAGCAGATGAAAGCACCTCGGTATTGAGGAGCAGATGAAAGAATCTTGATATTGAGGAGCAGATGAAAGCATATCGATATTGAGGAGCAGATACAAGCACCTCGATATTGAGGAGCAGATGAAAGCACCTCCATATTGAGGAACAGATGAAAGCACATCGATATTGAGGAGGAGATGAAAGCACCTCGATATTGACGAGCACATGATAGCACATCGATATTGAGGAGCAGATGAAAGCAACTCGATATTGAGGAGGAGATGAAAGAACATCGATATTAAAGAGCAGATGATAGCACCTCGATATTTAAGAGCAGATAAAAGTACCTCGATATTGAGCAGCAGATGAAAGAACATCGATATTGAGGAGCAGATGATAGCACCTCGATATTGAGGAGCAGATGAAAGCACCTTTTTATTTAGGAGCAAATGAAAGCACCTCGATATTGATCAGCAGATGAAAGCACATCGATATTTGGGAGCAGATGAAAACACATCGGTATTGAGGAGCAGATGAAAGCACCTCGATATTAAGGAGCAGGTGAAAGCACATCGATATTGGGGAGCAGTTGAAACCACCTCGATATTGAGGAGCAGATGAAATCACCTCGATATTGAGGAGCAGATGATAAAACCTCGATATTGAGGAGCAGGTGATGGCTCCTCCATACTGAGGAGCAGATGAAAGCACCTTGATATTGAGAAGCATATGAAAGCACATAGATATTGAGGAGCAGATGAAAGCACCTTGATATTGAGGAGCAGATGAAAGCACCTCGATATTGAGGAGCAGATGAAAACACATCGATATTGAGGAGCAGATGAAATCACCTCGATATTGAGGAGCAGTTGAAAACACATTGATATTGAGGATCAGATAAAAGCACCTCGATATTGAGGAGCAGATGAAATCACCTCGTTGTTGAGGAACAGATGAAAGCACCTCGATATTGAGGAGCAGGTGAAAGCACATCGATATTGGGGAGCAGGTGAAAGCACATCGATATTGAGGAGCAAATGAAAGCACCTTGATATTGAGGAGCAGATGAAAGCACATCGATATTGGAGAGCGGGTGAAAGCACCTTGATATTGAGTAGCAGATGAAAGCACCTTGATATTGAGGAGCAGATGAAAGCACCTCGATATTAAGGAGCAGGTGAATGCACATCGATATGTAGGAGCAGATGAAAGAACCTTGATATTGAGAAGCAGATGAAACCACCTTGATATAGAGGAGCAGATGAAAGCACTTCGATATTGAAGAGCATATGAAAGCACTTTGATATTGAGGATCAGATAAAAGCACATTGATATTAAGGAGCATATGAAAGCACCTCGATATTGACGAACATATGAAAGCACCTCGGTATTGAGCAGCAAATGAAAGCACATCGATATCGAGGAGCAGATGATAGCACCTCGATATTGAGGAGCAGATGAAAGCACCTTGATATTGAGGAGCAGATGAAAGCACCTTGAAATTGAGGAGCAGATGAAAGCACCTTGATATTGAAGAGCAGATGAAAGCACATTGATATTGAGGATCAGATGAAAGCACCTTGATAATGAGGAGCAGATGATAGCTCCTCGATATTGATGAGCAATTGAAAGCACATCGGTATTGGGGAGCAGATGATAGCACCTCAATATTGATGAGCAGATGAAAGCACATCGATATTGAAGAGCAGATTAAAGCACCTCGATATTGAGGAGCAGGTGAAAGCACATCGATATTGAGGAGCAGATGAAAACACCTTGATATTGAGGAGCAGATGAAAACAGTCGTTATTGAGGAGCAGATGAAACCACCACGTTATTGAGGAGCAGATGATAGCACCTCGATATTGATGAGCAGATGAAAGCATATCGTTTTTGAGGAGCAGATGATAGCACCTCGATATTAATGAGCAGATGAAAGCACATCGATATTGAGGAGCAAGTGAAAGCACCTTGATATTGAGGAGCAAGTGAAAGCACATAGCTATTGAGGAGCAGATGATATCACCTCGATATTGATGAGCAGATGAAAGCAAAGCGATATTGGGGAGCAGATGATAACACCTCGATATTAATGAAAAGATGAAAGCACATCGATACTGAGGAGCAGATGAAAGCACATCGATATTGAGGTGCAGATGGAAGCACCTCGATATTGAGGAGCAGGTGAAAGCAAACTGATATTGGGAAGCGGGTGAAAGCACCTTGATATTGAGGAAGCACCTCGATATTGGGGAGCAGATGAAAGCACCTTGATACTGTGGAGAAGATAAAAGCACCTTGATATAGAGGAGCTGATGAAAGCACCTCGATATTGAGGAGCAGAAGAAAGCACCTCGATGTTGAGGAGCAGATGAAAGCACCTAGTTATTGAGGAGCAGATGAACGCACCTCGATATAGAGGAGCAGATGAAAGCACCTAGATATTGAGGAGCAGATGAAAGCATCTCGATATTAATGAGCATATGAAAGCACATCGATATTGAGGAGCAAGTGAAAGCACCTTGATATTGAGGAGCAAGTGAAAGCACCTTGTTATTGAGGAGCAGATGAAAGCACCCTGATATTGAGGAGTACTTGAAAGCACATCGATATTGACGAGCAGACGAAAGCACATCGGTATTGAGGAGCAGATGAAAGCAGCTTGATATTGAGAAGCAGATGAAAGCACCTCGATATTGAGGAGCAGGTGAAAGCACATCGATTTTGAGGAGCAGATGAAAGCACCTTGATATGGAGAAGCAGATGAAAGCAGCTCGATATTGAGGAGCTGGTGAAAGCTCATCGATATTGAGGAGCTGATGATAGCACCTCGATTTTGAGGAGCAGATGAAACCACCTCAATATTGAGGAGCTGATGAAAGCACTTTGATATTGAGGTGCATATGAAAGCACACCGATATTGAGGAGCAGATGAAAGCACCTTGATATTGAGGAGCAGATAAAAGCACCTTGATATTGAGGAGCAAGTGAAAGCACCTCGATATTGAGGAGCAGATGATAGGACCTCGATATTGATGAGCAGATGAAAGCACATCGGTATTGGGGAGCAGATGATAGCACCTCGATATTGATGAGCAGATGATAGCACCTCGATATTGAGGAGCAGATGAAAGCACATCGGTATTGGTGAGCAGATGATAGAACCTTGATATTGAGGAGCAGATGATAGCACCTTGATATTGAGGAGCAAGTGAAAGCACCTCGATATAGTGGAGCAGATGAAAGCACATCGATATTGAGGAGCAGATGATAGGACCTCGATATTGATGAGCAGATGAAAGCACATCGATATTGGGGAGCAGATGATAGCACCTCGTTATTGATGAGCGATGATAGCACCTCGATATTGATGAGCAGATGAAAGCAAATCGGTATTGGTGAGCAGATGATAGCACCTTGATATTGAGGAGCAGATGATAGCACCTCGATATTGATGAGCAGATGAAAGCACATCGGTATTGGGGAGCAGATGAAAGCACATCGATATTGAGGAGCAGATGATAGGACCTCGATATTGATGAGCAGATGAAAGCACATCGGTATTGGGGAGCAGATGATAGCACCTCGATATTGAGGAGCAGATGAAAGCACATCAATATTGAGGATCAGATGAAAGCACATCGATATTGAGGAGCAGATTAAAGCACCTCGATATTGAGGAGCAGGTAAATGCACATCGATATTGAGGAGCAGATGAAAGCACATCGGTACTGAGGAACAGATGATAGCACCTTGATACGGAGGAGCAGATGAAAGCAACTTGATATTGAGGAGCAGTAAAAAGAACCTCGATACAGAGCAGATGTAAGCACATATATATTGAGGAGCAGATGAAAGCACCTTGATATTGAAGAGCAGATGAATGCACCTCGTTATTAAGGAGCAGATGATAGCACCTCGATATTGATGAGCAGATGAAAGCACATCAATATTGGGGAAGATGATAGCACCTCCATATTAAAGAGCAGATGAAAGAACATCGATGTATAGGAGCAGATGAAAGCACATCGATATTGAGGAGCAGATGAAAACACCTTTATATTAAGGAGCAGATGAAAGCAGCTCGATAATGAGGAGCATTTGAAAGCACATCGATATTGAGGAGCAGATGAAAGCACCTTGATATAGAGGAGCAGATGTAAGCACCTTGATATTGAGGAGCAGATGAAACCACCTTGATATTGAGGAGCAAATGAAAGTACCTTGATATAGAGGAGCAGATGAAAGCACCTCAATATTGAGGAGCAGATGAAAGCACCTTGATATTGAGGAGCAGATGAAAGCACCTTGATATTGAGGAGCAGATGAAAGCACCTTGATATTGAAGAGCAGATGAAAGCACATTGATATTGAGGAGCAGATGAAAACACCTCGGTACCGAGGAGCAGATGAAAGAACATAGATATTGAGGAGCAGATGAAAGCACTTTTATATTGAGGAGCAGATAAAAGCACTTTTATATTGAGGAGCAGATGAAAGCACCTTGATATTGATGAGCAGACTTAAGCACATCGATATTGAGAAGCAGATGAAACCCTCTCAATTTTGAGGAGCAGATGAAAGCACACTGATATTGATGAGGAGATAAAAGCACCTTGATATTGAGGAGCAGATGAAACCAACTCGATATTGAGTAGCAGATGATAGCACATTAATAATGAGAAGATATAAGCACATTGATATTGAGGAGCAGAGGAAAGCACCTTGATATTGAGGAGCAGATGATAGCTCCTCGATATTGATGAGCAGATGAAAGCACATCGGTATTGGGGAGCAGATAATAGCGCCTCGATAATTATGAGCAGATGGAAGCACATCGATATTGAGGAGCAGATTAAAGCACCTCGATATTGAGGAGCAGGTGAAAGCACATCTATATTGAGGAGCAGATGATAGCACATTGATACTAAGGAGCAGATAAAAGCAACTTGATATTGAGGAGTAGTAGAACGCACCTAGATACTGAGGAGCAGATGAAAGCACCTTGATAATGAGGAGCAGATGAAAGCACCTTGATATTGAGGAGCAGATGAAAACAGTCATTATTGAGGAGCAGATGAAAGCACCTCGTTATTGAGGAGCAGATGATAGCACCTCGATATTGATGAGCAGGTGAAAGCATATCGTTTTTGAGGAGCAGATGATAGCACCTCGATATTAATGAGCAGATGAAAGCACATCGATATTGAGGAGCAGATAGAAGCTCCTCGATATTCAGTAGCAGGTGAAAGCACATCGAGATTGGGGAGCAGGTGAAAGAACCAAGATATTGAGGAGCAGATGAAAGCACCTTGATACTGAGGAGCAGATGAAAGCACCTCGATATTGAGGAGCCTTTGAAAGCACATCGATAATGAGGAGCAGGTGAAACCACATCGATATTGATGAGCATTTGAAAGCAATTCGATATTGAGAAGCAGATGAAAGCTCCTAGATATTGAGGAGCAGATGAAAGCAATTATATTGAGGAGATGAAAGCACCTCGATATTCAGGAGCAGATGAAAGCACCTCGATATTCAGGGGCAGATGAAAGCACCTTGATATAGAGGAGCAGATGAAAGCAACTTAATAATAAGTTCAGAAGAAAGCATTTCGATACCGAGGAGCAGATGAAAGAACATAGATATTGAGGAGCAGATGAAACCACCTTGATATTGAGGAGCAGATGAAAGAACATAGATATTGAGGAGCATATGAAACCACCTTTGATATTGAGGAGCAGATGAAACCACCTTGATATTGAGGAGCAGATGAAAGCACCTTGATGTTGAGGAGCAGATGAAAATAGCTCAATATTGAGGAGCAGATGAAAGGACCTCGTTATTGAGGATCAGATGATATCACCTCGATATTGATGAGCAGATGAAAGCACCTTGATATAGAGGAGCTGATGAAAGCACCTCGATATTGAGGAGCAGATGAAAGCACCTCGATATTGAGGAGCAGATGAAAGCACCTAGTTATTGAGGAGCAGATGAAAGCACCTCGATATTGAGGAGCAGATGAAAGCACCTAGATATTGAGGAGCAGATGAAAGCACCTCGATATTAATGAGCATATGAAAGCACATCGATATTGAGGAGCAAGTGAAAGCACCTTGATATTGAGGAGCAAGTGAAAGCACCTTGTTATTGAGGAGCAGATGAAAGCACCTTGATGTTGAGGAGCAGATGAAAATAGCTCAATATTGAGGAGCAGATGAAAGGACCTCGTTATTGAGGATCAGATGATATCACCTCGATATTGATGAGCAGATGAAAGCACATCGATATTGGGGAGCAGATGATAACACCTCGATATTAATGAGCAGATGAAAGCACATCAATACTGAGGAGCAGATGAAAGAACATCGATATTGAGGTGCAGATGGAAGCACCTCGATATTGAGGAGCAGGTGAAAGCATACTGATATTGGGAAGCGGGTGAAAGCACCTTGATATTGAGGAAGCACCTCGATATTGAGGAGCAGATGAAAGCACCTTGATACTGAGGAGCAGATGAAAGCACCTTGATATAGAGGAGCTGATGAAAGCACCTCGATATTGAGGAGCAGATGAAAGCACCTCGATATTGAGGAGCAGATGAAAGCACCTAGATATTGAGGAGCAGATGAAAGCACCTCGATATTAATGAGCATATGAAAGCACATCGATATTGAGGAGCAAGTGAAAGCACCTTGATATTGAGGAGCAAGTGAAAGCACCTTGTTATTGAGGAGCAGATGAAAGCGCCCTGATATTGAGGAGTACTTGAAAGCACATCGATATTGACGAGCAGACGAAAGCAAATCGGTATTGAGGAGCAGATGAAAGCAGCTTGATATTGAGAAGCAGATGAAAGCACCTCGATATTGAGGAGCAGGTGAAAGCACATCGATATTGAGGAGCAGATGAAAGCACCTTGATATTGAGAAGCAGATGAAAGCAGCTCGATATTGAGGAGCTGGTGAAACCACATCGATATTGATGAACAGATGAAAGCACCTTGATATTGAGGAGCAGATGAAAGCATCTCGATATTGAGGAGCAGATGAAAGCAACTTGATATTGAGGAGCAGATGAAAGCATCTTGATATAGAGGAGCAGATGAAAGCACCTTGATATTGAGGAGCAGATGAAAGCACCTCGTTATTGAGAAGCAGATAAAAGCACCTCGTTATTGAGGAGCAGATGAAAGCACCTCGATTTTGAGGAGCAGATGAAAGCACCTCGATATTGAGAAGGAGATAAAAGCACCTCGATATTGAGGAGCAGATGAAAGCACCTCGATATTGAGGAGCATATGAAAACACATCGATATTGAGGAGCAGATGAAAGCACCTCGATATTGAGAAGGAGATAAAAGCACCTCGATATTGAGGAGCAGATGAAAGCACCTCGATATTGAGGAGCATATGAAAGCACATCGATATTGAGGAGCAGATGAAAGCACATCGATATTGAGAAGCAGATGAAAGCACCTCGTTATTGAGGAGCAGATGAAAGCACCTCGACATTGAGAAGCAGATGAAAGCACCTCGATACTGAGGAGCAGATGAAAGCACCTCGATATTGAGGAGCAGATGAAAGCACCTCAATATTGAGGAGCAGATGAAAGCCACTCGATATTGAGGAGCAGATGAAAACACCTCGTTATTGAGGAGCAGATGAAAGCACTTCGATATTGAGGAGCAGATGAAAGCACCTCGTTATTGAGAAGCAGATGAGACACCTCGATATTGAGGAGCTGATGAAAGCACCTCGATATTGAGTAGCAGGTGAAAGCACTTCGATATTGAGGAGCAGATGAAAGCACCTCGATATTGATGAGCAATTGAAAGCACCTCGATATTGATGACCAGATGAAAGCATATCGTTTTTGAGGAGCAGATGATAGCACCTCGATATTAATCAGCAGATGAAAGCACATCGATATTGAGAAGCAGATAGAAGCACCTCGATATTCAGTAGCAGGTGAAAGCACATCGAGATTGGGGAGCAGGTGAAAGAACCAAGATATTGAGGAGCAGATGAAAGCACCTTGATACTGAGGAGCAGATGAAAGCACCTCGATATTGAGGAGCCTTTGAAAGCACATCGATAATGAGGAGCAGGTGAAAGCACATCGATATTGATGAGCATTTGAAAGCAATTCGATATTGAGGAGCAGATGAAAGCTCCTAGATATTGAGGAGCAGATGAAAGCAATTATATTGAGGAGAAGATGAAAGCACCTTGATATAGAGGAGCAGATGAAAGCACCTCGATATTCAGGAGCAGATGAAAGAAACTTAATATTGAGTTCAGAAGAAAGCATTTCGATACCGAGGAGCAGATGAAAGAACATAGATATTGAGGAGCAGATGAAACCACCTTGATATTGAGGAGCAGATGAAAGTACCTTGATGTTGAGGAGCAGATGAAAATAGCTCAATATTGAGGAGCAGATGAAAGGACCTCGTTATTGAGGATCAGATGATATCACCTCGATATTGATGAGCAGATGAAAGCACATCGATATTGGGGAGCAGATGATAACACCTCGATATTAATGAGCAGATGAAAGCACATCAATACTGAGGAGCAGATGAAAGCATATCGATATTGAGGTGCAGATGGAAGCACCTCGATATTGAGGAGCAGGTGAAAGCACACTGATATTGGGAAGCGGGTGAAAGCACCTTGATATTGAGGAAGCACCTCGATATTGAGGAGCAGATGAAAGCACCTTGATACTGAGGAGCAGATGAAAGCACCTTGATATAGAGGAGCTGATGAAAGCACCTCGATATTGAGGAGCAGATGAAAGCACCTCGATATTGAGGAGCAGATGAAAGCACCTAGTTATTGAGGAGCAGATGAAAGCACCTCGATATTGAGGAGCAGATGAAAGCACCTAGATATTGAGGAGCAGATGAAAGCACCTCGATATTAATGAGCATATGAAAGCACATCGATATTGAGGAGCAAGTGAAAGCACCTTGATATTGAGGAGCAAGTGAAAGCACCTTGTTATTGAGGA
The DNA here is from genome assembly GCF_024679095.1 of Eriocheir sinensis. NCBI lineage: Eukaryota > Metazoa > Arthropoda > Malacostraca > Decapoda > Varunidae > Eriocheir > Eriocheir sinensis. Next base: position 34,197 of record NW_026111939.1, read on the forward strand.
GCAGATGAAAGCACCCTGATATTGAGGAGTACTTGAAAGCACATCGATATTGACGAGCAGACGAAAGCACATCGGTATTGAGGAGCAGATGAAAGCAGCTTGATATTGAGAAGCAGATGAAAGCACCTCGATATTGAGGAGCAGGTGAAAGCACATCGATATTGAGGAGCAGATGAAAGCACCTTGATATTGAGAAGCAGATGAAAGCAGCTCGATGTTGAGGAGCTGGTGAAAGCACATCGATATTGATGAACAGATGAAAGCACCTTGATATTGAGGAGCAGATGAAAGCACCTCGATATTGAGGAGAAGATGGAAGCAACTTCATATTGAGGAGCAGATGAAAGCATCTTGATATTGAGGAGCAGATGAAAACACCTCGTTATTGAGAAGCAGATAAAAGCACCTCGTTATTGAGGAGCAGATGAAAGCACCTCGTTATTGAGAAGCAGATAAAAGCACCTCGTTATTGAGAAGCAGATGAAAGCACCTCGATATTGAGGAGCAGATGAAAGCACCTTGATATTGAGGAGCAGATGAAAACACCTCGTTATTGAGAAGCAGATAAAAGCACCTCGTTATTGAGGAGCAGATGAAAGCACCTCGATACTGAGGAGCAGATGAAAGCACCTCGATATTGAGGAGATAAAAGCACCTCGATATTGAGGAGCAGATGAAAGCACCTCGATATTGAGGAGCATATGAAAGCACATCGATATTGAGGAGCAGATGAAAGCACCTCGATATTGAGAAGGAGATAAAAGCACCTCGATATTGAGGAGCAGATGAAAGCACCTCGATATTGAGGAGCATATGAAAGCACATCGATATTGAGGAGCAGATGAAAGCACATCGATATTGAGAAGCAGATGAAAGCACCTCGTTATTGAGGAGCAGATGAAAGCGCCTCGACATTGAGAAGCAGATGAAAGCACCTCGATACTGAGGAGCAGATGAAAGCACCTCGATATTGAGGAGCAGATGAGAGCACCTCAATATTGAGGAGCAGATGAAAGCCACTCGATATTGAGGAGCAGATGAAAACACCTCGTTATTGAGGAGCAGATGAAAGCACTTCGATATTGAGGAGCAGATGAAAGCACCTCGTTATTGAGAAGCAGATGAGACACCTCGATATTGAGGAGCTGATGAAAGCACCTCGATATTGAGTAGCAGGTGAAAGCACTTCGATATTGAGGAGCAGATGAAAGCACCTCGATATTGATGAGCAATTGAAAGCACCTCGTTATTGAGGAGCAGATGAAAGTACCTCGATATTGAGGAGCAGATGAAAGCACTTCGATATTGAGGAGCAGATAAAAGCACCTCGATATTGAAGAGCAGATGAAAGCACCACGATATTCAGTTTGCTCCCGACGCAGCGAAATGACGGTCGATTCTATATTTGAAGGAGTTGACGGTATTGGAATTTACTTATTCTTAGGGAAGATATTTCCAGTGGGGGATGTCTCGGATCGAAAAGAAACTCCTTCCAATGTCTATTACATCGACTCGACTGAATGAGTAGACCGTTATTTATAGTTCTTGAGTTGGTTTGCAGTTCAAAGAATTGGAGTAGTCGACGCTATTGAACTTTTTCAGGTACTTGAAAACTTGAATCAAATTCTCTCGTAGACTTCTTTTTTCCAGTGTAAAGAGATTGAGTCGTTTGAGTCCTTCCTAGTACGGTTAGGCCCTTAAGGTTGTAATTATCTTCGTGGCGCGTCATTGAATCCTTTTCAGTAAAACAATGTCCTTTCTGTAATTAGGAGACCAGAACTGTACTGCATACTCGAGGTGCGGTCCTACCATGGAATTATACAAGGACAGCATCACGTCTGGCGCCTTGCACTCGAACTTTCTCGCTATGATTCCGAGCATAGTGTTGGGTTTGTTATATGCTTTCTTTTTACAGTGATTCACGTGTTTCAGGTCATTCCTGATAATGACTCCAAGATCCTTTTCCTCCTGCATCGCCTGCAGAGGTTTCCCATTCAAGATGTATTTGCAGTTATTATTTCTGGACCCAATGTGCATGATTTTGCATATGTCAACATTAGAGGACATTTGCCATTTTTCCGACCATTCGATAATTTAATTGAGGTCTTTCTGAATGATTTCGCAGTCGGTCTTTGTAAGGGCCTTTCCACTCACCTTGGTGTCATCAACAAATTTCGATATTGTGGATTTCAGTTGTGATTCGAGGTCATTGATATATATATATATATATATATATATATATATATATATATATATATATATATATATATATATATATATATATATATATATATATATATATATATATATATATATATATATATATATATATATATATATATATATATATATATATATATATATATATATATATATATATATATATATATATATATATATATATATATATATATATATATATATATATATATATATATATATATATATATATATATATATATATATATATATATATATATATATATATATATATATATATATATATATATACATGATAAAGAAAATGTGTTCCCTCACTGACCCTTGAGGCACTCCACTAGTGACTGGAAGCCAATCGGAAGGCTATCCGTTGAGTAGTGCTCGTTGTTTTATGCTGGTAGGCCAATCTCTTATCCACGCGATCAGATTGGCTCCAATGTCCGCCGAGTGGAGTTTCTTAAGGAGTCGCTCGTGCGGTACCTTGTCGAAGGCTTTTTGAAAGTCCAGGTATATAACATCACTTGGGATGTGAGCATCCCAGTTCTTATATATACCTTGGAAGAAGTCTAATAAATTCGTTAGGCAGGAGCGCTTGTTTCAGAAGCCTTACTGGGTGTCGGAGATTGCATTATTGTCTTCTAGAAGCCTAACAAGTTTGTTTCTAATGATCTTTTCGAGTATTTCTCCTGCCACTGATGTCAAACTTATGGGCCTGTAGTTGAATGCTACGCTTTTTTTCTCCTTTTTTGAAGATCGGTGTTACGTTCGCCATCTTCCAGTCTTCCGGGACCTTATTCAGTTGAACTGACCGGTTGAACATATTAGTGAGTGGTTGACTTATTTGTTGTTTAAGTTCTTTTAATAACCGCGGGGATAAACTGTCAGGCCCCGTTGACTTGTTCGTGTCGAGTTTGTCCAAATATTTTCACACTTCTCCGCGGGTCAGGGCCCTCAGCAATGGTTTCGATGTCCTCGACTGTGAATACGGATGCTAAGTTAGTGTTTAGGGTTCTGGCCTTCTGTTTACTGTCCCGAGTTACTGATCCAGTCTCGTCTGTCAGGGGCCAGTATTGGATATATGTTTTTCGATCTGATGTAGGTGAATAATTTTTTGGAGCTGGTCTTGATGTTGCGCGCTATTTTTTTTTTTTTTTTTTTTTTTTTACGTCGCGGCCTATAGCGCCGGTAGGCATTTTCCCGGTGGGGCCTGATGGTCGGCCCAAGGCTTCTTCCCGGTGGGACCTGATGGTCGGCCCAGCCCGTTCTGGCGCAGGCGAGTGTTTATAGTGGCGCCATCTTGCATTGGCTCATGCTGCCCTCCCGGAGCTCATCTTTAATCCTAGAATCTAGAGTCCGGGTTGATAGGTGGTCTTCTGGACAGCATGTGGGTAGTTTTAAGCCACTCGGCGGCGGCTGAAAAATCCCAGCTTGGTGGCCCCGAGCGGGGATTGAACTCGCGTCCTCCTGAACGCGGTGGTGTTACTCTGTCGATTCAGCCACCGCCGCCTGTTTATCATAGTTGCGTTTACTACCTTCTAATAAGGGTGCGACAAGCTTTTAGGCTGGTGTGGTACTGTGTGCGGGCTTCGGCAGTGTCATTCTCTTTCATCAGATTATAACTTCTTTTTTTTTTAAGTTTACCGCCCTTTTTAATTCTCTGGACATTCACGGTGGATCTACGGCACCATATACTCGCCTGGGTTTCGTAGGCACTGTAGCCTTCTCTACTCCCAAAAGCTTATCTTTGAAGTCGTTCCACACGTTGTCGATTGTATTGTCGGTTAGGTTAAGTTGGTCCCAAGTCGCAGGAGGAAGCAGCTCACGGGCTAGGTTGAAATTTGATTTTTTTGTAGTCTGGTATCACTGACAGATTGTCTACGAGTTTGTGACATATGTTGACATTAAAACGGATTTAGTGGTGACCGCAACCATGAATTTTCTCACCATTTTCACAGTCGCGAATGAGGTCGGGGTCACTTACTAATACCAAATCCGGCAGATTGTTTTCTCTTGTCGGTTGAGTTACAACTTGAGTGAGAAACGAATCCTTAAACATTTCTATAAGTCTGTTATTACTTCTCAAAGAGGAGGAGAAAGAGGAAGAAGAAGAAGAAGAAGAAGAAGAAGAAGAAGAAGAAGAAGAAGAAGAAGAAGAAGAGGAACAAGAAGAAGCAGAAAATTCATAAAAAGAGCTCTACCGCCTCCTCCTCCTTATGCTTGTTTCCATGTTTCCATGTTTCCTGCTTGATTAGGGAGTGTTCATGAACTTGTGTAATGAATAAGCTCAACACCAGGGAGAGGAGGAAGAGGAGGAGGAGAAATTGAAAGAAGAAACAAGAGAGAGAGAGAGAGAGAGAGAGAGAGAGAGAGAGAGAGAGAGAGAGAGAGAGAGAGAGAGAGAGAGAGAGAGAGAGAGAGAGAGAGAGAGAGAGAGAGAGAGAGAGAGAGAGAGAGAGAGAGAGAGAGAGAGAGAGAGAGAGAGAGGAATGACCTCTGTACCTGGAAGACTGTCTGTAATTGGAAGACTCATCATTAAAAACTCTGCTTTCTAATGAGGATAATCGAGCTAATGAAGATACACGTACGGTACATATGTTCGAATACTGTTGCTTCTTTTCTTTAGCGTTCTGTCCTCCTTTCATTGTTTATATTGCCCCTCGCTTCCGCACACTCCACCACAGATTATAACTGTTAGTCTCTTCATCTTGACAAGGCATTATCTCCTTTTTCACCTGCATTTCCTTCGCTTCCTCTTCTTCTCAATGTCTGTGTGTGTGTGTGTGTGTGTGTGTGTGTGTGTGGGTATGTATGTGGCGTGCGTGCAGGCGGGCGAGGGCAGGCCGGGGGGCACATGGCATTGTTGGGCATTCAGTTGCGTCCTCGGCGTGTCGTGGCGAGACCCTCCTCCCGTTACTCATCCCTGCCTGTTGTTGGTCTGTTTCACTTTTCCTTGGGGGACATTATGAGTTCACTGTTTCTCATCGTGTGTCTAACGGGGCTTCTTTCTCCTTTTTTTAACATTTCTATATAAGTTGTTGTTTCTGTCTTGGATAGTTAGGTTACGTGGGGTTAGGTTTACAGGAGTCGCCTTGTTTAAGCCTACTGGCCTCTTGCAGACTCTTAATTTATGTACTTATAATTTTTTGGCGCATAACGTAACTTACTCATGCATAATATATCCTATCGTTAGTGTATAGTATCTTGTGGTCAACTCAACTCCGTCATGATACTCCTGCCGGCCTTTATTTTCTCCATAATGCTTTATTTTTCTATTCGTCCTCCACTGTTGTGTACCATCATATAAGACCGCCAGGACACTAATTAAAGAACATTTCTTTGGACGTATCTTTCTCTGTCACATAGAAGTATTCCTTTGTTATTCACTTAATCATGTTTACACTTACATGTGAGTTTGTTACTTTTTTTGCCCTTGAGTTGTTTCCTCTAGTGTAAAAAAAAATGCAAAAAACTCGTTGTTCATCGGCAATTCGATTCTTCTGTCTTAGCACATGGTTATTAAAGTTTCAAAATTGGACGTCTTTACATCTTACTGTACATCGCAATGGTGCTGAAGCTATATTTTTGCATATTAGTGATGAGTTTTTCTTGGGTAAATAGTTTTCATTACTTGTATGACATAAAATTCCGCATGTTGTCTCCAGTGCTGTACTATTACTGGCGCTGCCTTTCATAAGTCTGGCGGCCAGAGTTTGTGAGATACCCTTCAGTAGGCGAAACAAAGGGCGGTTGTCAGGTAAGCAAACACGCTCAGCCGGGCCATGCTCCGGAGTTTAGGCATGACAGAGGTAAATATACTAAGAATATCGTGACATTGACAGTGCAGCTTACAGCTCCATTAACTCCAGTTTATGTAAAAATCCCAAATTAGAACTGAAAGTTACATTAGAGTGTAAAGTTATGCCATAAATAATGCCAATGAGTGTAATTGTCGACGTGGGTGCGTGTTTTTCCGGTAATTTTATATGCTACGACGTTGATGACTGCATCCCAGTGTGTTACGGAATGACCAGTATGTGTTCTCTGCCGCATTCAGGTCAGGCCGGACATACTTGAGTACCAGGCATTCCACCGACGTGCCTGAAGCGTGTGTTGACAAGGAGCGGCGGCGGCCACGGGTCAGGGCGGCGGGATACAGGGCGGCCGTGGCCTTGGACTTGATGGGCGCCGTGTGGCCGTCTCAATGATGTAATTTTAAGGCAGGGTGGCAATGGAGATGCCTTGGAGTTTCTCTTGCCAGCCCGTCTGGAAAACAATTTCAGCTTAGGCATTTATGTAGATTTTGATTGCTCCAAAGAACAGTTTCTGCGAAGAGAGCTAGAACGTTTTAGTTTTATGCCAAAACATTGTTATTCTTAAGCATTGTTATATACCACTCAATTAAAAGTACTATATATGTGTGTGTGTGTGTGTGTGTGTGTGTGTGTGTGTGTGTGTGTTTCTTTTTTTTTTTTATATATACATATATATATATAATTATAATTCTGGCAACGAATCTAGCCTGTCAAGCCGAAGCTTCCCGACAGACTGTATATTTATTTCATTGTACTATTATTATCTTTCTAAAGGTTGCAGATAGCTCCCAACCATAAACCTAAATACAAATATACAATAAATAACAACATTAACTATAATACCAGATGAAGTTATAATAGTTATATCTAAAATGTTAACTATAATAACAACTACAACAGCATCAACAATAATAATAATAATAACAATAATAATAATAATAATAATAATAATAATAATAATAATAATAATAATAATAATAATAATAACAATAATAAAAATAATATGGACAATAGTACTATGCAATTCACTGATTAGATTTAATAATGTAAATTTGTGTTCATGTTTCAGGAATAAATTATAATTTTAGCCGTGATTGTTTTGGATTGCAAATAAGTGTGTTTTTACTGACTTTTTAAATAGAGAGAAATTATTACTATTAAGGAGATTTTTTATTTCTACTGGCAAAGAATTCCAAACTTGAGGTCCTGAGCATAAAATACTATTTCTGAAAAGAACTGTCCTGAACTGTGGAGAGATAAGATTTATATTGTTCCTGCGCGTATTATGCACTGTATTAATAACTTGAAAAGGATGAGTTCCATGCATCAGTGCGAGGTTTTTATAAATAAATAATAGTAGAAAATAACAATGAATGTTTTTAAAATTAAGAAATCTATGTGTGGAAAATACGTTATGTGTGGAATCAAACTTGTTCATGTAAAACATACACCTAAATATCTTATTTTGAGAAACCTGAAGATTTTTAAGAAAGGAAGGCCACGTACACGCCCACACAGATACACAATAAATGAGATGCGGGGAACAAAGTGTATAATAAATACTGATAAGTGCTTCTTGTGTAAGGCTATTTCTTATTCGATACAGTATGCCACATATCCTAGATAGTTTATTTGCAACAGAATTAATTTGGTATTTCCAATTGATATTTTGATCTATGACAACGCCCAAAAACTTAGTATAAGAAACTCGTTCAAGTACTTTTCCTTCAAGTGTTATAGGTGGCATGTTAGTAGTGACTGATCGGTTTTGAAAGATAATGTATTTTGTTTTAGTGATATTTAACCTTAACTTATTATGTTTAAGCCACATATTAATTGAATTGAGCTCATTATTAATGTTTATATGCAAACTATTTATATTTTTATCATCTAATAGTAAATTAGTGTCGTCAGCATAAATGGTATACTTAAATTTATTACTAGCATTGACAATATCATTAATATAGATGAGAAAAGTATAGGTCCTAGGATAGATCCTTGCGGTACACCCATTTTGATAGGCTTGAAAGAAGAATATTTAGAATTACAGTAAACAGCTTGAAATCGATTTGTTAAATAATTTTTGAATAATTCTAAAGGAACTCCCCGAATCCCAAAATTACTAAGTTTACTTAATAGAATTTTATGACATAGCGAATCGAAAGCCTTAGAAAGATCTAAAAAAATTCCAACTAAATAATGTTTCTTTTCCAGATATTTATACACATTATTGGTAAACTGAAATATGGCCGACTCAGTAGAGCGCCCTGGTCTAAAACCATGCTGACAATTCGAAAATAAATTATTTTTCTCAATGAAATTTACAAGACGAGTGCATATCACTTTTTCAAAGACTTTACTGAACACAGGAAGAACTGATATAGGTCTGTAGTTATTGACATCATCTCTATTATCTGACTTAAACAATGGAATAATTTTAGCTTTCTTAAGTTCGTCCGGAAAATCTCCTTTCTTTAATGTGAGGTTAACTATGTGTTAATGGCAAGGAAATTATGCTGGCAGTTTGTCTTACGACCAAGGGAGAAATTTCATCAAAACCAGATGATGTACCTTTTAATGTCTTAAGAAAGTTTTCAATTTCTATCTGTGTAGCTGGTGATAAGTATACCGAGTAATTAGGTGAGTTGTGTAAATATGTCATATATTCATCCCCTACTATATCATGATCTAGCCCCCCAGCCTTCAAAAATGGTCATTAAATGTTTCAGAAATGTCAGTACAATGTGGCTTTAATTCAATAACTGTATGTTTAGCACCTGTGCATCTACCAAGAATAGTATTAATGGATCTCCAGTGTTGTTTTGGATTACCTTGGCTATTAAGTAACTGCTCTTGGTTATACTTCTTCTTGGCTAATTTTAAAAGTGACGTTAATTTATTTCTATATATTCTATAAGGCTCCTTAAACGTTAAAGGCCATTTATGAGCTAGTTTTTCAAGTCGATGTTTTCTCTAATACTATTCTTAAGAGCTAGAGTAATGTGTGGACTACGTTCCTTTTAAAACTAAATTTAATTTTTCTTTCCGGAAAACACTTATCAAAACATGTTTTAAATTTACTGTAAAATAAGTTGTAGGCCTCATTAGCACATATACAATTTAATGTGTCACTCCAATTAGTTTGTGAGAGACTATTACTAAATTTTTCAAGGAGTCCTGATTAAATATTCTTTTTAGTTACGTAAGTGGGAGAAGGATGACGATATTTATCACATTTAAATACAGAGATTACTGGGTAGTGGTCACTGATATCTGTCTTTAATATATAATTGGCAGTATTACTTTCAATCTGAGATGACCAAACATGATCAATTAACGTGGATGAAGTTGAAGTTACTCGAGTAGGCAAGGTAGTTAGAGGAAATAAAGAATAGCTGTACATTATATTAATTAAATCCTGCACATTGTCATTATTACATTGTAACAAATCTATGTTTAAGTCTCCAAACACAAAAACCTCCTTGTAATTTTATCTTTAATTAGGGATAAGATTTCATTAAGTGAATTGTGAAAATTATTTATACTGCTTTGAGGTGGTCTGTAAATACAAAGAAATAAATAGGTATTAGCATTACATATTGCTTCGATTCCCAAACATTCCATAAAAGGTTCCAATTTAGAAAATTCATTGATCACAGAAGATTTGTACTTACTAGAGATATAAATGGCCACTCCCCCACCAAACCTGTTTCTGTTATTAGTGAACATTTCATATTCCGGTAGTCTGTACAGTGGAGAAATATCTACATCTAAGCGGGTTTCTGTTAATCCTATGACATCAAATTTAGTTTGGCACGAAAGGACAGTGTCTACAAAGTATTGGAAATTGATGAGATGGATCTAATATTCAGTGTTAATAAATATAATTCACTATTATTAGTAGAAAAGGAAAGCTATCCAGATAAATATATTCAGATTTAGAAAAATTTAAATTTCTTGCTCTTAAATAAAACTGAGTTACATCAAGATCGTTATTATAATTTCTATCTTCTACACTAAGTGGATGGAAAGCATGTAGGTCTTGATTTTGTGTATTATTGACATTAAAACAATGCAACAAATCTTCATTGTTAATAGAGGCAAAAGGGAAAATATAATCTATTGGTGGGCATATTATCGTTAGTAGTAGTAGTAGTAGTAGTAGTAGTAGTAGTAGTAGTAGTAGTAGTAGTAGTAGTAGTAGTAGTAGTAGTAGTAGTAGTAGTAGTAGTAGTAGTAGTAGTAGTAGTAGTAGAAATAGTAGTAGTAGTAGTAATAGTGGTAATAGTTGTAGTTGCTGTAGTAGTAGCAGGAGAAGAGGTATAGAAGTAGTAGTAGTAGTAGTAGTAGTAGTAGTAGTAGTAGTAGAAGTAGTAGTAGTAGTAGTAGTAGTATTTGTTGTTGTTGTAACCATAAAAATAGTAGTAGTAGTAGTAGTAGTAGTAGTAGTAGTAGTAGTAGTAGTAGTAGTAGTAGTGGTGGTGGTGGTAGACGTAATAGCAGTAGTAGTAGTAGTAGTAGTAGTAGTAGTAGTGGTAGTAATAGCAGATAGTAGTAGTAATAGTAGTTAGTAGTAGTAGTAGTAGTAGTAGTAGTAGTAGATGTAGTAGTAGCAGTAGTAGAATCATTGATTGGAATTGGAATTGTGAGTTATTATGTACTAAATTACTTAACGTTGTGAATCTATTTCTTGGTGCCGCTTCGCAGGATTTTCTTGATTTCCTTGCGTTGGGGGGACGAAGCAGCAGGTGGGGCCGAGGACAGCCGCGAGCTGTGTGTGTGTAAACGTGTGTGTGTGTGTGTGTGTCTGTGTGTGTGTGTTTAACTTACTCACGGTCTGATCACGTGATATACTCTTGAAGACCAATCGATATCCTCCCAGAGAGCTTTGATCTCATTTAACTGACCTTTGAGTATACGTGGGACCTCGCCTACCAGTCCCTTCATCTCCCTTCCTCCGGAGGGGACAGCAGCCAATCCTTGTCAGCAGAAGCAGCTTTCGACCTGAGAAAGGCTCGAACCTCGATATACTGTGATGGCAGACTGAGAATTTAACCACAACACCAAAGGAGCATTTTTTTTTTTTATGTGTGTGTGTGTGTGTGCGTGTGTAACTGCGGGCATGTGCGTGCGTGCGTGTGGGTGTTATCATCATGTCACAAGAGGTACGCGAGAGACCACTTAGCAGGTAACGCCTCTCGTCATGATTGCTTCGTAACCGTTATCAACAGCAATTATGAGCTAGTTACTCGTCGTCCAGCCCCGGCGTAGAGATACCAACGCCTGTGCCCATGACCACCTGCGCCCCCGACAGGCCTACAGGAAACAATTTGTCCAGGTATTTGGTGGTCACAGCGGGGAGCCTCAGCGGTGAGATATTATGGGCCTCGCCGCCCCTCCCTGGCACCCCAACACATGTATGGGGCAGGTGACGCGCCGCCCCGCCCCGCCCCGCCCCTGCCTCAGGAGTCCAGAAAATCAGTGTTAATTTTTTCGTACTGCGACCGCGTTTTATTTCAAGTGTCATCTTTCTGACCAATTTGAAAGCCTCCGAACAATGCCAGGAGCTGTGTGCTTCCCGCCATTTGGCGTTTAGTTGTCTGTACGTAGAAGTAACGATCTGATGCGTATAGTCTGTCGCTACGCAGTGCTGGGGCGTCGTGTGCGCTCAGTGGAGTCTTGCAGTGGGATATTGTTGCCAATTTGTACGCACCAGACCAATTAGCTCTCATAAGGAAAGACACTACACTGGAAAGTTGAAAATTTTTATTAAGTATAATAATGAAATAATATTAAAACGAAATATGTAAACTTTATCAGGACTATATCAATGTTCCTATGCATTGGTTAAAATCACAACAGTAACATCGGTTTCTGATATGACCTACGTGGAAGGAGGCGGACGATAATAAAGCGCATAGGTGGAAAACTGCCTCCACACCAAGGCTCCGTGGTTTGCTAGGCCCTTTTTTTCTGCCCAGGCGATGCGATGATGGCTTGAAATAAGTTAAGGAAGTTGTAGCTTCAGGCAGCAGAGGGCGTCCGTACCCCTGGCTTCCTAGACGTGTGCCTACCTGGAGATGTACGGAAAACATTTTACCTGAGCATGCCTTTCCTGAAGCCCTAGCGTGGCATAACAAGGACTAGATTTCTTGGATAACAGTGGTTTCATGTTTATTTATTTTTATTTTTTTACGCGATCGCTACGGCTTCTCGACCATTACTCTCACTTCACCACCTTCCACCGATCCATCCATCCCTCCACCAACAACCTCCACCCTACGTTTATTTACATCTTCCACTATCAGTCTCTCCCTTCCTCCATCCCTTCACCAACGTCTACCCGCCCACAGCATCCACTTCCTCCCACTGATAACTTCCACACATCGTCCACCCAAAGTTCCACCCTCCCTCCGACACCAACTCTCGCCCTACCCCGCCGACCCCTCCACCCACTCCCCGAACCGCTCCGCCCTGCCCCGCTCTACACCCGCCCCGCCCCTTATGCCAGGCCATCCCGGGACGGAAAACAAACAAACGAGGCGCCCTGTGACTAGGATTGCCCAAAATAGGAGAAAAGAAATTCATTAAAAATTCATGGAGGATCGCGAAGAATGAGTTTTATGGTAGTACACGATGATAGGATGCTCTCTCTCTCTCTCTCTCTCTCTCTCTCTCTCTCTCTCTCTCTCTCTCTCTCTCTCTCTCTCTCTCTCGACAGTAAGTTACTAAGTTAAAGATACACTGATACTTTTATTCATTTAGTCTTAAGATGCACTGACGAGCTGACAATCTCCTATCCCTGCGGTGCGCGGCTCACGTCACACCCGGGAGGCTGAAGACAACACCCAGCAAGAGTATTTCCACGTCTCGTACATATCATTATGCTCTGAAGTTGATTTTCACCGCCGCGAGAGCACGAATTCCGGGATTAATACACACATCTCGGTACAGATCAGGCATAAATGGCTATATAGAAGTAAGGTATATTTGGGGACATCCGGTGTAGCTGAGCGTGGCCTCGGTATACATATCCGTCGCATTGGTCCTTGAGCCTGTAGTGGTTACGAACCCATCACCGCGGGACACGAGCCAGCGTGACATCCGAGGTACTGCATTGCATCCCTGAACATTAAGCTGTCGTGGAGGGGAATGTATATGTAACCTTTCTCCGCACTTGAGCATGGGATTAACTCTTGCGACATATCAGCAAGCCATCCCCGCTCCCAAAGGCTCTCAGCGACCATGTCCCCATTATTCTCCCGCCGCCGGGCAAGGGTGAGCACACAGCGCCCCACAAGGGTTGCTTCGTCCCCTCAACACGTGCGCACCATTCCTTTTCACGTCTCTTTCACTGCTCCCTGCCTGAGCCCCTGTTCCCCCTACTTATCTCCTTCTTTGCCCTCAGCTCTATTTGTTTACGCAATAGCATGTAATCCTCGTTGTGTACCAACTGTCATTTTTGTTCTCTAAAACCCAATTCAAAGGTCCATTAGCCTGGTAAAGATCCCCCCAGGACATGGTCAGGTTGCCATATTTCTTCACCGAACAACACTCTTCTCGTAAACCTTCCTACAAGCTGAGCAGGTTTGTTATGAGTGTTTACCAACTACGTGTCCGTGTTCATTAACTTTCAATTTGCTCAAAACTCCTCTCGAAGATGATCTGCAGACCGATTTACTGCGTGACATGTTCACTATTCAGGGACTGGCCTGCACCCCCTCGTTGTGAAAGCGTTGTGGACAGTCAATGAAGAAAGTCTTTTGTGCCACCAGTCTTAACAATCAGTTACGGTACATTCTCCTGGATGATCCTTTTCTAACGGAGGGAATTTGGCACAAAAGCCACCAATGAGGCTCGCTGCCCGCGGACATTATCTTACAAAAACCAAGGGGAGTGAGTTGAGCAGGGCAGGATGGGGCCCCGGACTGAACCAGATCATTTGTCGCATCACGAAGCCTGTATGGCCGGGGACAAGAAAACACCCGCCCTGCCATCCGCCCGGTGGCGTAGTTTGTGCTGGGGGCGCAGCTCCTCTTTCAGTGGCAGATGCACATTAACTGAACACATTAATTATGAACGCTAAAGCTCATGTATGTTTTCACATTATCAGACAACTTTAACAGCTTTCGTAAGATGCAAAATATATAAATACTGGGTCTTTCTGAGTTCACTCTCGACTTCCGCCAGCGCTGGCCACACCCATCTCTGAGGGGAGGGGAGGGAGCCAGTGTGTGGTCAGCGTGGCCATCATTGCACCGAAAGTAAAATTTATTAGTAATAAGTGTCATGCCTTGAAGGAGCTAGTTGGGTGAGCATCAGAAGTGGCCGCCCGTCAATCATGCTGTAGGCCGCCTCCTCCCCCTCCCCAGCAAGCCCAGTCACCCCCTTAATGGCCGGCCTCAGCCCCACCAGCCACGCGTCCCCTACAATTTTGTATATAAATCGCTCGTAGCGCTGGTGCCAGAACCGGTTGGGTTTCTTTATCTGTGTGCCCGTTTTCTGGCGTTGTAACGGCCCATCAGCAAGTATCCGCATGAAATCTGTGACGAGAATACCTCACATGACTTCTGTGACTCTGCGACGCCATACATGCCTGACATAAAGTGCAGGCAGCAAACTGTGGGTCATTTTCGGCATATAATCCCGTGGAGGCAAGACATTAAACATAACGCCACAGAACTCTTCAGTGCTGCTGCTCCCGCCATCAGCCCTCGGGACATCACCATCGAGGGGCCGCCCGGTGATTATGACGAAAAAGGCAGACACACGCAGACAGGCCGCCCTTGAATGTGGCATTGCTGGGTTATTGCCGCACCGGTGGCCTAGGGCAGCAGTCCTTCACCCGCTTCTTCCGAACGCCGCATTACACGTAAAGAATGACTTGGAATCAAATAATTGTCTTGATGTTAATTAGTTTTTTTTAAGGAATTTATAAATAGGTAACAGCGAACATGATCTGATTTGTCGTAACTCAGTTGTGTTGATCTACGGAAAAGAATATACAATGACTTCTTGGTGTGGTTACCTGGATGGCTGAAGGCTTCCTTGACATTTTTTTTCTCAACAAAGGAAAGTTCCTAGTGTATTAATCTCTTGTGAACTATGACAGCTATGCTTCTAAAAAACAAAAATATTAATAGATGTCAGGTTAGTTATTGACAGATACGAACAGTTCAGTGCGGTGACCGATGGTGCACCTCTGAAGGCCCTCACCTGTTCTCCCTCACCAATCCTCTCACTGGTATCCACAGGGAGCCGCGAGGCCGCCTACAAGTACGCGGTGACCAGCTCGGGAGTCACCCACAGCGTCACGACCGCTTGCTACCTTTGTGACTCCCTTAGATAAGGTCTTTTGCTGTCACCACGAGTGACCGCCGGTGGAGCGACATTTCTGACAGACCGACTAATATATTCTAAACACATCCCGACTTTAGAAACACATCTACTGCCCTGTGTGTGTCTGTGTGTGTGTGTGTGTGTGTGTGTGTGTGTGTGTGTGGAGGCGCCCTGACATAATGTTATTTTGCCAATTACGGATAATTCTCTCTCTCTCTCTCTCTCTCTCTCTCTCTCTCTCTCTCTCTCTCTCTCTCTCTCTCTCTCTCTCTCTCTCTCTCTCTCTCTCTCTCTCTCTCTCTCTCTCATATCCATAGCTAGGAGGTGCTCCTTGCCGCTTACTCAATAATTCTGGGAACGTCTGAACACACAGGAGGGCATTTTTATGTACGAGTATGTGTATGGGAGGGGAGGACCTAAGATGGGCATTAACGTTAAAAATAGAAACAGCTTGCTAATTTTCTTTATGGGTTCAACTAACACTTTCGAATCGGTGCTCGACCCAGGCCTGGAGCACCGCTTCACGAGGAAGTAAATCTTCATAACCGACGAGACGAGCGGCGAGGCGGCACCGCGGGTCCAGGCGGGGCGGCGGCCCCTCCGACACCCGCGTCATGCCCTTCAGCTTCCAGCAGGTGAGTCCCGAGCAGGTTTTTTCATTATGAAGCATCCTGTGCAGTCACCGTGACAGTCACGCAGATCTTTGTTGATAGAATATTCAATGCTAATCGAGTTCAGGTGGACGCTAACATGTTTGAATAATTATATTTTTATTTAGATGTTTTTGATAAGATTTGACAATGTTAGCACAGATTGAAAAAGTACGCATGACTAAGATTCAAGTGTCTGAATTTTTAAGCTTTTCTACACGTGTCATTCTCAGTCAGGCTTGTTTGGCGTGCGTGGCGCGCGCGCGCACACACACACACACACACACACACACACACACACACACACACACACACACACACACACACACAGTCTATATATGACGTTATGTTGTCATGGCAACTGTTCCAACCAAATACCTAACAAGCCAACAGTAATGAATGTTGACTATTCAATCAGTGAATCAGCGGAACGAGGCACGCCGGATTGTGTTATTAACCGTTAAATAATATGAATGAATCCAGTAGTTTACTTAATAGGTAGTCTATATGTTAATAAGAAAACATCACGCTTCACGCTGACAAGCCTTATTCTCGAAAATATCTTATCCGTTCACTATAGTTCGACTTTAATATTTGAACTTTGTATATTAGGATATTTGTCAATCTCTTTCTTGGCACAATGTTAATAGATTAACATTTTAATGATCGTCAGACGGCAACATCCTCCATTCAGTCCTTTCCCCTACACACACACTAGTACAAGGGCGATAAGGAAGGAACCTCGCCGAGGCCTAATTTCCATGTTCAAGCAGCCTTTGTGTCCTCTTCTGAACATACACTGAGAGATCCAGTACGATCATTTGCTGTGTTGTGGCACCTCTCCAGGCGACTGAGAGCCTAATAACAACACCCAGACAAGTCACTACGCGAGATGCCGTGCGGCGAACGGAAACTGAACCGGTGGTTGAAGCTTCGGTTCGTGGGTAGTTGCTAGATGTCTGGTAATCAAGAATTCTAGAAGGCTCTACATCCAAGCATGGGGACTATGTAGTATCCTTGCAGTTAACAGACCACAGTCTTGCAGATGCACTGGCGAGGTAATGTACCTGGCTTTGCGTTAAACTGTAGTCCTCCCTCCCGGCCCATCATAATTTGCTGACCGCATGGGTGAGTGGCACCTCTTCCATCATTTTGCTGCCGATATGTGCTCAAAAATAATGCAAAAAACACCACAACGAGACTTAATTAATTAGGGATGCAGACATATGGGTGAGTTTAAGACATTCCCAGAACACTAACAGACCGTCGTGTCCCGTACATCGATGTGTGTGTGTGTGTGTGTGTGTGTGTGTGTGTGTGTGAGACTGGTGACTGTAGCTCAGCGGTGCGTCAGTGAACGGTTTATATCAAGGGTAGGCAAGCCTCTTTGGCTCAGATGTCGGGGTGCAGCGGGCGAGGCCCCAGTGAGTCGATTTGTTGCCACGCTGTTACCCTTTCCTTGCCAATATATTTTATTTCCTGAATATGCTTTTCATTTATATATGGTGTGTGAAAAACACCATAAAATAAAACCTTTCTAGAATAAATGTTTTTTTATACAATAACACAGATTGGAAGGATTGTCTAGCATATAGGCTATTCCTTTTCTCCACATAAGTATATCACACAGGTATATACTTTTTTATATACCCCCAGCAGACGAGCGGCTGAACAGAGACTCCCCGGGATGACTGAACGACAGCCAGGCTGGACTGAATGATCCAGCAGTTGCTGCAGGTTAGTGATTGTCACTGCTTAACACACACACACACACACACACACACACACACACACACACACACACACACACACACATACACACACACACAAACGTATGGAAGTGGATTTTCTATAGGTAGGTAGACTGATAAAGAGGTAGACCTAACCAGGTGAAAATATTAATATATAAATCTAATTACACAAGGAATTTTACCCTAGTATATATTTTGCTTATTGTTCATTATCTTCATTTGCATGAAATGCTGAGCAGCCATTATGAAGGTGCATCGAGGGAGGGAGATAGTTAACTAGTCATTGCCCTGGGTTATCAGTGATCCTGATCATGGGCTGCATTTCGTTCGTATGAATTGGCCAGCTGGGTCGTGTGTCTAGGCAGGGACATTTTGGAACAGTGGAATCTTTACTGCGACACGGACCAAAGTTAGCATCGCGATTGCTGTTTACCTGTTTGGGTCTTGTCATATGACACATAGACATACACTGCTGGCCTTCTATCCCGTATAATGCATGTTTATTCCCAGAGGATAGTAACGAGATGGTTAGGTACTTGTTGCCAGGGACCGACACTTGAGTGGCAATCCGGGGGTCAGGACTCTGGAGTGGGCTGGACAGGTCAAATTTGGCACAGTTGCACCGTAAGTTAATTGGCTCGAATTTTGAACACGACAATGTTAGCAAATTTATTAGTGTGGTGACGCAACCTTAATAATTGTTCCCAGCACCATAGATGTGCCTAGCCTGGGCCATCCCGTCTGATCATTTATAATTATATGGGCCATTAAGTATTAGACGGACCAGTCAGAGGGCAATAACTAATAATATTTGCCTCCTTAACCTTTGCAAATGGTAACTTAAAAACAATATGTTGCAGTTTGTCATAGTTCCCAAACAAGGGCCTTTTGAGTGTATTTTTGTTAGTGAAACAAAAACAATGTTGCAGTTTGTCATAGTTCCCAAACAAGGGCCTTTAAGTATATTTTTGTTAGTGAAACTATTATAAATACAAGTATTACTGCATGTCACTCCTGGAGACTGTATTCCTAGTAATACTGACGGCATACAGGCTTTGAAGGAGGGTCATTAGTTTTCTTCATATTTATCCTCAGACCTGAATACTTTCAAACTGTGTAATCTCCTTGATATTTTTTTTTTCAAAATATTTCAGTAAGACTATACCAACAGTAGTTGTGGAGGAACAACACAGAACCTGATGATTGGTTAGAGAATGAATATGATGAAAACCAGAGTTTACGTTCCCCAGGTTTCCATTTATCAAGCATCCTGAAAGGGAGGATGAACAGCTAGGTGGGCTGAGTTTTTAACACAGGCACACACATTCAGGAGACCGTGGGAAGTAGACTTTGGGTAACCCGCATGGTACACAGCCTTTATGTGAATGTGTTCCTGCCCACCAACATTTATTCAGGCTTTGGGAATTCTGATTCTGAAAGCATTTTCTATATATTTGAGCTACTTTATTAAACTCAAGTATAGGAATTTCTGAACTAATTATAAGGTCTTTTCAAAGGCTTCTCATCATGATTTACTGCTACACATTTCGTTTTCTTTATTTACTTATCTACAGTTACACTGGGACTTTCCAAATACAGCAAAACATACTCGCCACCTTCCTCTTGGCCACCCTGACTGTTGTGCAATTCCATGTAGGTAAATTCTTTACGTACGTAACTACCTCTTCCATATTATTTGTGACATTCACAAGAGCAAACAACTGGTATCTGCCAATGCCCAGTCTACTGGTTGTGTTCATGTTTCTGCTGTTCTTCCAGCTTGTCCATGCTAGATTTAGATCAGATATCAGACAATTTTAAGCTCAGTTATCCCAGCTCTGTCATCTACGTAGTTTTCTTCCTAATCTTTGTACTCCATCAGGTTTTCTGTTTCATTTGTTTACTGCCACTGATCATGGGTATATTTCCAGGAACTTTAGTCAGTTTGCCATTTGCTTTTCTTATATTTCCTCCAGTCACATTAATTAGAAATTCTGATTATACAAATTGATTTAATAAGCCATTTCCCTGAGCATAGGGATAGTGGAGTGTTGCTACTTATGTGACAAAAATTGGTAAGGAATATATGAGTAGGTCTAAGATTAACAAAAAAAAGGTCAGTGGCTCTGGAGAAGAACTGGAACAATTATAAAATAAAATAAGATTAATTATCCCATCAGTATATTAATGAATAACAAATGCATTATTAAAACCTTTGTAACAATCAAATTAAAGTTTTTAATGACATTGCAGCATGTCGAGGGTGGAGGGCTATTCTAATATTGGTGTTACTTTCTTTCAGGTGTGGCCAGGTGTTGCAACCCTCCAATAAGCACCTGTACCAATCTGGATAGAGATGTGTAGTTCACAGTGTAAGGACAATCCAGTTGCCAGTCAAATATCTGGCACTGTTCTCCAAAAGAGCTGACAAACTCCGAGCCAAGTTTTTTTTTCTTTACACTCTGGCCTATAGCGCTGGTAGGCTTTCTTCAGGGGCCTGGTGGTCGACCCAAGCCCGTCATGGCGCAGGCAAGTGTTTATAGCAGCACCATTTCTTCTTGGCTCATGCTGCCCGCCGGAGCTCATTCTTGATTCACTTGGACAGTTCCTCTAGAGTTGGGGTTGATAGGTGATCTTCAGGACAGCATGTGGGTAGCCTTATGCCACTTGGCAATGACTGAAAAATCCCAGGTGGTAGTAGAGAATTTGAACCCGCATTGTCCAGAACTTGGTGAACGCAGGACCTGCACACTAACCATTCAGCCACTGCCTCTCTGTTCCAACATGAGTAAAAAATGAGAGGCCAGAAGAGAGTGGTTGATTTCAAATGGAGAAGTGTCTAGATAGGCAGGAGGAAATAGATGAAGGAGGGCTGCTCTGGAGTTAACCTGCATAAGGAATTAGGATAGTATAGAGACGAGTAGAACGTTATGTAAAAAGGGACCACAGTAGAGGTGGAGGCATGTAGTTAGCAAGCTTAGAAGGGCAATCATCATGAAAATGTCTATAGAAGACAGAGGGGCAACATTGCAGCAGAGTTTGCTATAGAAGAAGAGAGTTTAGGTTTGACTCCATCGAGTCCAAAACAGCTATGTGAGTGAAGCCCCTCCTATATGAAATGCGCTCTCCATACGAGGACAGACAAGGCCCCTGAATATCATTTGTGGGGGGTAAAAAACTGAAAGACTAATACAGAACACACAACTTCAAAGAAGCTGATTTAGGAAGAGGTGAGATGAAATTATGAGTTGAGGATAGACCAAATATGTTTATTGTTTAAGTGGACAGCTGAGTGTAGTCATAGAATAGGGAACAGATGTTCGGAATTCTATCCCTCTGTTTTTATATCGTGTTTCCTTTCAAGCTGATCTATCTATGCTATGGTAATCCTGCCACTGTCTTCCCTAAACCTCTCAGCACCTGTATTCTGTACGACTATTTTATTTCCCTCTCTGAGGAAAAAGTCAATTTCTCCGCCTATCAACTGAACAAATTCCATCGTCTATTCCCTAGTCTTCGACCACACTCAGCGGTCCCCTTCCTCTACACTAAATATTCTCTGTCTATCCTTAACTCAAAACATTAACTGAAAACTTATTTCCTCTCTTGCTAAATCAGATTCTTCGAGGTTATGCATTTGTATCGTTTTCACCAGCTCTATTCCCCCTCACACATGCTGTCCACATACAAGGGTCTTTTCTGTCCTCATATGGAGTATGACAGAAGTCTTAGACAAATGGTGGAAAATTCTGTAGGATCAAGGTCATGGGCACGAGAGGAAGTGACATCTTGGCATACATAGATGCAGCATCCAGCTTGGATTGAAAGCTGGGATGAAGATAGCAAGAGACATCCATCACGGCAGCCACTAATGGACTGGAGTTGTCCAAGAAACCCCCCAAGAAAGCCTACCATCACTATTGACGATTACTGTCAGTACCCCAGAGACCCGTGTTTCAGTTAAGAAGAAGAGGTAAAGGAAGAGGAGGTAAAAGAGGAGAGATGATGTTCGACAGGATGGAAGCTGAAGCAAAGATCGTGAATGTTGCAAAATTTGGAAAAAAAGGTGAGTTATCAGGACAGCTGTGTACTATAGGTTTGTTATGTCACTGCACAATACATTCAATAAGCTGTAACTTAAAATAATTTGTATCTTTTGAAACTAGATGCTTATAATATTTCTCCAGAGGCTGCCTGAGTTATTGCTTAGTACAATTTTGAAGACCTATAAACATTTCCAGCTGTTCTTTACTGCATATTAATCATGATTTGTATTGTTAGATAACTATATCAAAATTCAAATCTAGAGACAGCTGCCATTAAATTGAGGTTTTGCATATTTTTGAGTTTCACTGCAGAAAGTACCATGAATCAATATATTTTGTAGACTTTGTTCACTTGTGTCATCTCTGTACCATCAAAATTCCAGACTGACTTTCACAATGTATACAACAAGCCGAAAATTTTGGAATACCTCGGAAGAAGGAAGGCTGGGAGGATCGAGGCAGGCACGGGCAGTATACTGGCAGGAGTGAGGACAGCACAGCCGTTACCATGATTGAGTTCAGAAGAGCAGACTTCAGGGCAGGCTGATGATATACGTGACCCTCTGCAAAATTTACATTGAGTCACATTTGTATGTAGTAGTACTATACCCATCTATCTCAATGCCATGTTCCCTCAAGGGAGCAGTCACATTTTTTTTTTTATTGCGCCGGTAGGCATCTTCCCGGTGTGGCCTGATGGTCGGCCCTGCCCGTTCTGGCGCAGGCGAGTGTTTATAGCGGTGCCATCTTGCATTGGCTCATGATGCCCCCCGGAACTCGTTCTCGATTCGCTTGGACGGCTTCCTCTAGAGTCCGGGTTGATGGGTGGACTTCAGGACAGCATGTGGGTAGTTTTAAGCCACTCGGTGGTGACTGAAAAACCCGAGTGGTAGCGTGGGGACTCGAACCCGCGTCGTCCATCACGCGGTGAATGTGGGCCCAGTACGCTACCAGTTCGGCCACCGCCTACCCAATGGAGTATGCATCCCACGTGTGGGGGGGTCCACTCACACAGCTCTTCTGGACAGAGTGGAGTCTAAGGCTCTTCATCTCATCAGCTCTCCTCCTCCTACTGATAGCCTTCTACCTCTTAAATTCCGCCGCGATGTTGCCTCTCTATCTTCTATCGATATTTCCACGCTGACTGCTCTTCTGAACTTGCTAACTGCATGCCTCCCCCCCTCCCGCGGCCCCGCTGCACACGACTTTCTACTCATGCTCATCCCTACATTGTCCAAACCCCTTATGCAAGAGTTAACCAGCATCTTCACTCTTTCATCCCTCACGCTGGTAAACTCTGGAACATTCCAATCTTCCTTCATCAGTATTTCCTCCTGCCTACGACTTGAACTCTTCTAGAGGAGGGTATCAGGACACCTCTCCTCTCGAAATTGATCTTTCTTTCGGCCACCTCTTTTAATTATTTTTTGGGAGCAGCGAGTAGTGGGCTTTTTTTTTTTGTGTGTGTGCCCTTGAGCTGCCTCCTTTGTTGTAAAAAAACCCACCATGTCTCCCTGTTCAGTCACTTCCTCTCAGTACACACATTCTCTCATCTACCAAGTATTTTTTTCCATTAATCATCTGCTCTATTGATCCATTTCACAAGTGGTCTCCCTCTCTCCTCAGTCCTGCTCTGTAAAGTCTCTTCACAAACTCATACTTATTCGTCATGTGGCCAACCATCTCAAAGCACCATGCTTCACAACTCACTGTTTTTGGTGTCACACCTTTACCAAACCTTTTCATTCATGCTCTAATGCCTTCTCCATCCCACCTCAACACACAAAATGCATCTCGCATTGCTCATTTCTACTAGTACACACATTAGTGATCGGCACGCTACACCACTCATCCACACCTCTGATGCATGAGACAGTTGGGGGGTTAACAGTTTTCTTTATTACCCTTTTCACAACCATTAGGGTTTATTATGCACATAGGGCTACCACACCAGTCCTACCAGTCATCCACACTATCATCAATCCATTCCATCCATTTTCATCTATACTCTTGAGGAGACCAATAATGCGCCCCCTTCCTTTCCTATTCCCTTTTCATCTGCTGCCATACCAGTCCTTTTCTCTCCGCATGCCTACAAACTATTTTTGTCATTATTTGAACAAGTCTGTGCACCACACCATTTCTGGGTTTCACTAATACCTAGAAATACCTTTCCTCTCCTGAATGCTTCTATAACTTATTCTCCTTTTTCGTTCTTCAGCCAGTTCATTTAAATTCACACATGCAACAATAAGGACCTTGCCCTCCTCCCCTTCCTGGGGAGAATGGAGACCCAGCTCTGCTTGGCATTTTCTATCACCCCCACAAGGGGCCACGGGCAGCTAGCAGGACTAGTGCAGTGTTAATTCCTAAAGGAAAATGAGTCATCAGATCACTGAGAAACTATAGGCACCATTTTCAAAGTCAATACACTAATAAAAATGTGGTATGTAAAATAAAATAAAAACGAATACTAATGAGTATTCGTTTTTATTAAAACAAAGCACTTACAGTACCTGACCTCTCCAAAGAAAAAAAAGTTATTAAAGATAAACTACATAAATTAGAAGTAAATAAAAGATACTGATGAGATCACGTCTTCATGAAGGCAAAGTAGGATTTTACTACTACATATAAGCAAATCATATGATAGCCCCAGAGGCGCAGTTAGTTCTCAACAATATAAACTTGCTACAAACTGTGCCACAACCCTTATATGTACACACAAAAATATCAGCCTCGTTGGTTATGATAACAGGAAAGAGCCCTGGCAATTATGGCATAGAAGCAGAATTACCGAAATATAATTATGCTGTGGAATGGATGCCGTAGATATGAAATCTGGCATAGGAGCATGGTGAGGTCAGAAGACTGAAGAAAGGCTGTCATATTGAGCTACTGAACAGAAGAAAAGGAAGTAAGGATGATTAAGCTATAGAGGAATCTGTGAAGAAAGGTGTATGTGTTTTAGAAGATAATGATGCAAAACAACTGATGACAGTGCAGATGAACAAGGGGGGTTGAAAATGGGAGGGATGTGAAACAAATTTTATGACTGAAAAGGACTCCAGAAGTAACTGAGAAGGATAGGAAGTTGTTTGCTGCTTTAATGGAACTGGAGAAGGCCTCTGACATGGTTGACAGTTAGGGATGTCCTGAGGGTAGGTATATGGTGTAGTAGGATATATACTTGGAGAAGGTATGTTTACATGAATGCAAGTGCCTTTGTGCATGTGAATAGGTACCTAAGTGAGAAATTTGATGTTGGTGTCAGTGCAAGATATCATGGCTGTTAAATAATTATATGGATGATGGGAGATAGGCGGCATGTCTCTTTTGCAGATGATACAGTCACGGATGCAGAAAATGAGAGGATAATGCTGAGGATTGTTGATGAATTTGACTGTGGAGATGAAAGTAAATGTTAGCAAGAGAAAGGTTATGATATCTGAGAAGACAAGAAAGTTGAATAATGATTTAGCAAAGTCATACAGAGTTGAGACAGAGCACAACAGAGTCTAAGATGTGGTTTGGGGAAGAGAAAATAAAAGTAGTGATTGCAATATGGGAGAAGTTCTCATTTAGGCAGTGTTCACACCATCCACAGGTTCGTTGATTACTTTGACAAAAAAGTTACACAAATTAACATTCATGAGTGTCAAGACTCCTGTGATGTGACTACTGACCAACTAACAGAAGTTTTATGGTATTGCAGGAAAACAAATACACTGGAGAAAGTACAAGAACTTGGCAGGACTTTCAAAGCTGCAAACATGTGATCCAAGTATTTAGAAGGCAAGGCAGCTATTACTTCTGAAATGCAGGTGAACAAAACATCATTAGGCAACAAGCATAAAGACATGCAAGGATAAATTTCAAATATATTATAAGGGTATAGTGTAGGGCTTATCAAGACCTTCAAGGTGAACATAAAACATCCTTGCCAGAAAACAAAGCAAAAAATCTGAATGTTATATTGGCACAGTGGCATGGTAGATCATGAACCATAGGAGTGGAAGAAATGTCCAGCCACAGGCAAAATAAAGTGCTAAATGTGTCAACACGGGCAATTTCTCAAAACAATGTAGGGGATTTAAACCAACACAAACTCACTCAACACCCTAGGAGAGGAGCCTCATATCTATTAGGCCTTCACAGCTTGCCAGATGAATCAGCTCTAATAATATGTCAAAACCTACAAATTTATGTTCTACCCATTTATCTTGCGGCAAGAACATTATTGCATCACCCTTGTAGCAGTCACCGTTCAAATTCCGTGTTCCTTCCCCTCAGTGACAAGAAAATGGGGTGCTGCAAAGAGAGACTAAGATTCTCAGTGTTTTCATGTAATGTCCATCGTCACTGTGTCTGTCAGTCTGTCTTGTCGCGTCTTCATCGTTAACTTTCCTTGTATTCGTTTACCTTTGACTGTCCGTCCACGTTCTCTTGTTGTCCACCGTTACACATTGTTCCACACATACACCAACACTTAAATGTTAACCTACACAAACAACATTCACACAAACGCATACACAAACAAACACCTATCCTATGTGTTGTCCTTGTCGTGATGAGCTGTGTAAGTTTTGTCTAATAAAGTAACCCTGGCGGATATGACTTTCTCTATCCGTGAACCGATTAGCACTTAGAACACTCGCTACCACCAACAATTGGTGACCCTGGAGTGTTGCTATGGTTCAAGGTGGCTTATAGCCGGTGCCGTTTTAAGGGCACTCTCTCCTAGAGTGGAGGACCTGGGCAGGGTAACTTGTCCATTCGTCCGCCCTCTCCTGGGGCAAAAATCCTCACCTCCATTCGGGGTTCGTGGGGCTGAGCACTCAGGTCGGGAGAAACATTACGCCATAGGCGTACTTGCCACCTTCAGGGTTTTCCCCCGCCCTCCCCTAGGCGCCTTCTGCGCCTTCCCCAGGCACCCTCTGTGCCTTCCCCAGGCACCCTCTGTGCGCCTCTTCCAGGCACCCTCTGTGCGCCTCTTCCAGGCACCCTCTGTGCGCCTCTTCCAGGCACCCTCTGTGCGCCTCTTCCAGGCTCCCTCTGTGCGCCTCTTCCAGGCTCCCTCTGTGCGCCTCTTCCAGGCACCCTCTGTGCGCCTCTTCCAGGCACCCTCTGTGCGCCTCTTCCAGGCACCCTCTTTGCGCCTCTTCCAGGCACCCTCTGTGCGCCTCCTCCAGGCATCTTCAGCGCCCTTCAGGCATCTTTTGTGCCCCATGGTGCTTCACCCGGCGCTCACCCCCCCACCCCCACCCCCCCTCCTCCTCTCTGCTTTTCCGCTGGTCCGGCGACTTGGACACGCACACCGTGTGACACACTACACAGACTCAGTGAACACTCAAACACAGTGCTACACATTACTGAGACACAGTGCCACACACTCAGTGTACACGCCACACACAGACTCGGTGTACACGCCATACAGACTCAGTGTATACGCCGCCACACACCACACAAACTAAGAGAGACACGCAAACACTGTGTGACACCCCACTGGGACTACTAGCTGCCTCCTGGATTAACCACCGCCTCCTGGATCTACCACCGCCGTCTTGGATTATCCTACACTTGTGGAACTTTGTATACAGTGCAGTGTGTCCAGCAACAGTTCAGTGCAGCGCATCCCCAGCAACAGTTAGTGTCACAGTGTTACATACTAAGCGTACAGTGTTGTGTTACAGTGCCTTTTTGAACACTGGTTCACTCCCCGAGCCACAGAGGCCCCTGGCACGTGCCAGCGCCTACAGTACACGCAGTTCGTTTTACTCTCACGGACTGCCGCGGCTCCTGGCACATGCTAGCGCCCCTAACTTTTCAACTCGCTGTGGCCCCCGGCTCGCTGGCATCTAGCGCCTTCCCACGCAGTCGTTCTACTCTCACCGACTGCCGAGGCCCCTGACACGCTGTCAGCTAGCGCCTTCACACGCAGTTCCCTCGACGCACTCTATGACTGCCGTGGCCCCCGGCGCGTTTACGCCAGTGCCTATTGCCCATCTCCACGCCGCTCGACTTCACCATACCTGACGACGACATGCAACTCTTCCTCTACTACGGCGGTGTCCTTCAGAGCACCACTCTTCTGCTCAGGACCCGTCTACGTGGTTCGCGATTCGGGAGTACTGATTCAAGCCTTCCAGGATCTATTAAACAGCCAACCACTCAACTCACCGCAGCCCACCTCACGCAGCCCACCTTACGCAGCCCACCTCATGCAGCCCACCTCACGCTGCTCAACTCCTCGCTGCTCAACCCCTCGCTGCTCAACTCATCGCTGCTCAACACTCCAGCTCGACTCACCGTAGCTGTTGTCACCGCATTACTCACTCCAGCTCGACTCACCGTAGCTGTTGTCACTGCATTACTCACTCCAGCTCGACTCACCGTAGCTGTTGTCACCGCATTACTCACTCCAGCTCGACTCACCGTAGCTGTTGTCACTGCATTACTCACTCCAGCTCGACTCACCGTAGCTGTTGTCACTGCACTACTCACTCCAGCTCGACTCACCGTAGCTGTTGTCACTGCACTACTCACTCCAGCTCGACTCACCGTAGCTGTTGTCACCGCATTACTCACTCCAGCTCGACTCACCGTAGCTGTTGTCACTGCACTACTCGCCCCAGCTCGACTCACCGTAGCTGAACTACTCAACGCAACTACTCAGCGCAACTTACCGCGCATCTCGACACAACTCTACACAACGCTACTCATCGCAACGCATCATCGTCTGCCACAGCGCCCCAGCACCAGGGAAGATTTCGTTCCTCCTTCCTCGTCACTGGGGGGGAGTAATCTGTAGCAGTCACCGTTCAAATTCCGTGTTCCTTCCCCTCAGTGACAAGAAAATGGGGTGCTGCAAAGAGAGACTAAGATTCTCAGTGTTTTCATGTAATGTCCATCGTCACTGTGTCTGTCAGTCTGTCTTGTCGCGTCTTCATCGTTAACTTTCCTTGTATTCGTTTACCTTTGACTGTCCGTCCACGTTCTCTTGTTGTCCACCGTTACACATTGTTCCACACATACACCAACACTTAAATGTTAACCTACACAAACAACATTCACACAAACGCATACACAAACAAACACCTATCCTATGTGTTGTCCTTGTCGTGATGAGCTGTGTAAGTTTTGTCTAATAAAGTAACCCTGGCGGATATGACTTTCTCTATCCGTGTACCGATTAGCACTTAGAACACTCGCTACCACCAACACCCTAAACTAGCTTCAAAGCTCCTTGCACCAATTGCCTTTCAAGAGAATGCAATTATATTAATGTTTAAGGCAACGTTTTTAATCAATGAATAATTTTATCCTCTTTTGTACGGATTCCAGCATGCTGATGCCTATTTCATAATAACTCGAACTATACAGCATAGTCAAATTGAAGTCAGTCAAATGCTATATCAAGGCTGAGGATGACCAGAGTTTCTGTTGCTCATGCTGTTTGCAATGACACCCAGCATTATATTTGAGCAATTTTTAGAATGATTGCAGTGGTTCGTTGGACAGAGATCAGAGCTCACAAAATGTATGTCTCTCTCACAAGTAGACTTGCTAAGGGTAGTGTCAGAGTATTTTTGTAAGGGGTTATTTCTTTCTACACTTGCATGCTCATCCTGACATTGAGCTTCATACAACACTTCCTGGGATTGAGGTCCATCTGCCACATCCCAGCCAAATCATACAACCCATCAAACTTGCCATGCAACACACTAGCATACTGGTCTGTTCTTATTTTTAATCTGCTGACCAATGTTAAATTTCACCAACCTCTCCTCATGCACTATATAATTATTGTGCTAGACAAGGCGTCAATCTGACTTCAGTATTTGAATCCTCTATTATTTTTATATACTTCTCTCTGTATGATGACCATACCACAGCGGCATATGTAGGCCTGGATTGCATCATGCACTTTTCTTTTGTTATAAATAAAAGCAGCTTATGTTTATGATAAATCTGAAAAATGTAAATAGCAACAGGTAACATGCTAGTTGACACACCTATACATCTAAGTTCTTTTGTGTTGATTAGTTCCTAGATAAATAATGATTAACCAAAGGTTCCAGTATACCTCTTATACCAAACAAACAAAATAAAACTTACCTCTCATGGAGCACTCAACCACAATTAATGTGCTAACTTAAAAAAAAAAAATAAAAAAAACACTGATGATTATGCAGTGGTTAATGCTCATGCTGATTATGATAAGTTAGACTGGTTTGATTTAGTTTAATACATACTGGAATATTTATATCAGGCCCAGTGTATCTGTATTGTTATCTCCCACTTATCAGCCAAATGTTGCTGCTACTTTTGACTTTTTGGGTTTATTTCTTCAGTCAAAAACTTACCCTATTTCTATCACAATATAATGATGTGGCAGATTTAAAAAAAAAACAATGAATTGATAAAGAACACTATTAGGCTGTCTTATCCTCCTTTGTGGCGATCACATGGGATTGTTGTGAAGACAGCAGAGCATTATGTCACCTGAACTAATGTACTTGATGAAACATACAGCAAACCTTAACTTTGAGGAAATTCTACACTCCATCGTGCCATGATCAAATAAAGATGGGCAGGAGCATTGGCAGTGAGGAGAATGATTCACGAACTTGGACGTAAAAAAAGTTTTGAAAGGAATGACCAGAGCAGAGGTGAAGCATACATGAGCTACCTATAAACCTAATCAAGGATGAAGACAATTCATATTGGGGAGGCGGTGGCTGAATCGACAGAGTAACAGCACCGCGTTCAGGAGGACGCGAGTTCAATCCCCGCCCGGTGCCACCAAGCTGGGATTTTTCAGCCGCCGCCGAGTGGCTTAAAACTACCCACATGCTGTCCAGAAGACCACCTATCAACCCGGACTCTAGATTCTAGGATTAAAGATGAGCTCCGGGAGGGCAGCATGAGCCAATGCAAGATGGCGCCACTATAAACACTCGCCTGCGCCAGAACGGGCTGGGCCGATCATCAGGCCCCACCGGGAAGAAGCCTACCGGCGCTATAGGCCGCGACGTAAAAAAAATAAATAAATAAATAAATAAAAAATACTTAATAAACTAGCTTGCAGAGTAAGAGTTTCTGTAGTATTGAAAAAAATGTCGCCATTATATAAATTCACACAAAAAAAATGTGACGACGTAGAACCGCCGACCAATTATTACTTTCCCTGTAACCTACAAAGTTTTCACCGAGATAAAGAAGATAACAACAAAACTGATTGATTGATAGTTTCTAGACTTTAACCAACCAAACTGCTGTGTGAACAGATTCCGATCCAGAGACTTCCATTTTCGTGTATGCGGCTTTATCCCCAAGAGACGAGAATGTCCTACACAGGCTTAAAGTCAATTTTTTTTTTTTTTAATATTTATCCCCTATTATCACTAGGGGAAACGGGCCCTTGTCCTGAGACGGCCCGCTAAGAGTGCAAAAATGCTCCCTCCCTGCGCGGGGGAGCACGGGCTAAGCCTATTGGCGGCCCGTAGCAGGATGCCGACAGACCGACTATATCGGCGATCGAAATCTAGCCGACCGAGTCGGTCTTTCGACGAGGACTGGCGTGTCTCTTAAAGTCAATCTCTTGTACTAACTTTCAATCTGCTTCGGTATAACACTACTTCCTAACTAGTGCTTCGGTATAATAAACCCTCACACATCCTCGGGGCGTCCTCGTGTTCTTCCTCTTCTCGACTTTACTTCTGTCAACCTTCAACCCCGGTGTATGCTCTTACTGACTGACTGTTATGCCACTGAATATTGTTAGATGGTAAGGGTCTTGACGTGCTTAGTGGTCATAGTCTCCCCCTCCCCGCCGGTGGGGCCGCGAGAACCTTCAGTAAAGAAAACGGATGATGACAAGGGTCCCTAAGGTAGAGTGAGAAATAAATGAGTCCATCCATCCATCCATATTTTGAGAGGAGAGGAGAGAGGAGAGGTCATGAGCCTTTCTCGGGTGACGGCCCATGAAGAGGAGCCGACAGACCGACGTAATCGGCAGACGTCAACCGACCGACTCAGTCCGACAGCAAAGGTAGGAGCTAAGGCCCCGTTCACACTGCCGACTCTGGGCCACGACAACCCAGCGACTTTTGCATTTGACAAGTCGGCTCCCACGCTCCAAGAATGGGGGGATATTTTTTTGGCGTCTTGGTGTCGGCTAGTATGACTGCCGACTGTCTGGGACATTCGGCCAACTATAGTCGTCAACATGTCTGCGACATGCTGCAAGACGACGTCTCAAGACGAGTAACGGTCATACGCAATAATCAGACAGATCAACTCCTTATGAGCTTTATAAAGGCGGACACACACTATGCGATGCGGCTGTCCGGCGGCCGAAAGTGGGCGGAGCCTCGTCGGCCGGATGAAGCATATATACTATGAGGCGGCCTCCCGGAATGCCGGGCGGCGGCCGTCACTCTGAGCCCAACCGCCGCAGCGACGACAACGCAATTTGTTTTATGTCCACAAACATGGATGGCCCTTATACAGATCAATAATACAGATCCAAAAGTCTTCATTTATCCAGACATCAGGCATCGTGGAGCGTAGATAATGTGTACACCACGGCTGTCAGCGTCGCTCTGAGATAATTCCCGCCTCAAGGCCGCGCCGCAAGGTCATACACACTGTGAGGCCGCGGCCCGCGTCGGAGGAAATTTCAAACATGAGCAGAAGGCCATCCGGCCATGATGTGAGGCCGCGCCGCACAAATTACACCCGTACGCACTGCCTTTAGGCCACCAGCCCCGCCCACTTTTCGGCCGCCGGACAGGCTGCATCGTATAGTGTGTGTCCGCCTTTACACACGAGTACCAAAATATGAAATAAAATAGCGTTATTAAACACGTCATTACCCCTAACCCCATACGTCTGTTACTGCATAATAAACTATTTTAATATATTCTTACCTTAACTCCCTTTCTGTGAACACTTCCATGAGGTGATGTTTTCCCGGTGCCTGGCCGCGTACACACCATCTGGACTAGAAATGTATCGGATATCCGCATCCGCATCCGCATCCGCGGAACATCCGCATATTTTTTTTCACATCCGCATCCGCATCCGCAGTTGTGATAAACTGAACATCCGCCTCCGCATCCGCATTTGTGGTGAGATATACATCCGCATCCGCATCCGCACTCTACAGAGGATGTGTGGATGCGGATGTGTTTGGTGTATTGCATAACCTATAGATTATAGAGTAATATATAGACACGCAGTTACAGACTAGCAGAGTAGTAGAGTACTGCCTGGTGCTTACAGACTTAGAGTTCAGACAGAGCTTAGAAATGTGGAGTAAATTTATTGATGTGTGTCTAATGAATTAATTATCTAGTAAAACTAAAGCAAATAATATCACGGATTCATTTCCTTTCAAACTTACACAACGTAATGTGTCTAGAATTTAGGGGAAGGTCAGGAGGAGGGGGCGAATTTTACTTAGTGACTATGAAGTACAAATACATAGTAAATAAACTGCAAACTGTGAATGGTGGAATGTTAGATACTTAGTAACGACAGATGAGTGAGTCACTGTGTGTGTGTGTGTGTGTGTGTGTGTGTGTGTGTGTGTGTGTGTGTGTGTGTGTGAGGAGGGTGAAGAGGGAGATAGAGACGAGGCTTATCACCCTTGCTTGTCACCTTCACCCCGATGCCTTACTGCTGGAGAGAGAGAGAGAGAGAGAGAGAGAGAGAGAGAGAGAGAGAGAGAGAGAGAGAGAGAGAGAGAGAGAGAGAGAGAGAGAGAGAGAGAGAGAGAGAGAGAGATTGTAATGTGTGTCGTGTGGCTGAGTAATGTCGTACATTGCAGTCTTATACCTTATTCCCACTTCACACGGTAGCATTCAGTGCTTCTTCCTTAAATACTTTTAATGCGAATGTTTCCATAATTATACAAATAATAATATAAAAAAAATATGAACCGGCAGCGATGAGCTCTTCTTATCGCACGAGTTTCCCCTGATACAGTGAGTTGCCGATGAAAAGATTTTCACAGAGGAAGGGTAATATTAGCTATTGTTTTATTATTATTATTATTATTACTGTTATTGAGGGCTTTTCGATGTATTTCTTACTAGAATTTAATGCAATGAAGCATTAGAATAAAGTAATTTTCTTTTCACATTTGCTTAGCATCTCGAAAATTTATAATAGTGATCCATAAGTTGTAAACTGGCATTCTGAGTATAAGTCCTACACAGTACACTGGCAGCTATGTCATCAGTTTGGTTAGAGTTTGCCTTCGAAGGAAGAAGTACTGCTCCTTCCTTGCTTTGCTCCTCGCTGATAATACAGTTTGCCAGTGATGGTTTAAAAGGATATTATAATCAGGTTTACAAAGCCTTATTGTTCTGTGCTGACTGCTACAGCAGCTGAAAAATGGCGTCACATAGCAGTGAAGTGTAGAAATATTTTATGAGCAAGTTAAGTGACCTAGCGCAGTGTCTGTTGTGCAAGAAAGATTATTCACGAAAGGGACGTGGAACTACATCTTTGAAAAAACACTTGAAATCACTGCATAAAGAACAGTTTGAAGAGTTAATGGCAAAAGAGACAAAGAAGTTGGAAGAAAAAATAAATATAGAAAAAACACCTTTGCAAAAAGCAAAGACAGATGCTAAGCAAAGGAATGTTGCTGAGTATTTTCAGAGTGCAAAATTATGGGATGCTTCTAACCCTAAGGCAAAGAAACTGGATAAATGGACTGCAGAAATGTTAGTCATGGATGATTTGCCTTTCAGTCATGTTGAGGACATAGGATTCATGAGACTGATGACTGAAGCTGCTCCACTATACAGTCTAAAGCAGCGAAATTGCTATTCATCAATGATATGTAGTGATATGTATGAGTCTGTTTTCAAGAAAATAAAAGAAATAATTGATGAAGTGAAGCAAGACAACAAACTTTCCTTCACAACTGATGTGTGGTCAGATACCTCAACAGGTGTCTCATTGCTGAGTTTAACTGCACATACCATAAATAAGGAATTTGAAAGAACAAACTTTGCGCTAGGTGCTGAACCACTGGAAGAACGACATACAGGAGAGTATATTTCCAAAATGTTTGATGATATGCTGATGAAGTGGGACATATCTCGTACAAATGTGCACTGTGTTCTGCGTGATGCTGGAGCAAATATGAAAAAAGCTCTGTTTCTCTCAGGTGTAAATAATTTGGATTGTACTGTGCATAAAATACAGCTGATTGCTAAAACTGGGTTATCATCACATTGTGATATAGAAAACATGATAACAAAAACTCGTCGTATTGCTACGCACTTTCTTCACTCAACTATGGCACAGGATGAACTTCAAAAGATTCAGGACAGGCTGCAAGTACCTAAACTCTCTGTTATGCATGATACACCCACAAGATGGAATAGCACCTTACACATGCTAAGAAGAACACTAGAAATAAAGGAATCTGTGTGTGTGTATGCTGCTACCAACTCCAAAATCAAACAGCCCAGCAATACTGAGTGGTTGATTATGCATAAATGTGTACAAGCCTTACAACCTTATGAAGATATCACAAAAAAAACTTAGACTCCACATCAACAGCAGCTGAAGTGATTCCACTTGTAAAGTCCTTAAAACACACTCTTCAGCATACCACATCAGTAGTTTCTAACCCTGTTGAAGAAACTCATACTTCAGATACAAGCTCTGAAGATGAACCAGGCTCAGGATCAGTGATTGAGTTAAATGAAGAGAGACAAGCAACACAGGCAGTAAACTTCATGAAAGAAGCAATGCAAGCTGATGTTGAGAAAAGATTTT
Organism: Eriocheir sinensis; assembly: GCF_024679095.1. NCBI lineage: Eukaryota > Metazoa > Arthropoda > Malacostraca > Decapoda > Varunidae > Eriocheir > Eriocheir sinensis. The sequence continues at coordinate 69,821 of NW_026111939.1, forward strand.
CTTGGATCGAAAATGAAGATCTTTACAGAATTGCAACATATATTGAACCAAGATACAAGAGTAATTTTTTTTCTTCATCTCACGTCACTGATCAAGTAAAATCATCAATTGCCAGAGTATGTGAGGAGCTTCGTCAGACGACTATTCTAGAAGAGGAAGATGGAGAACCAAGAAGGAAACGAAGAAGAGATGATATGAGTGAAACACCTACCACCTGTGGAACATTAGATGAAGCAATGACCTCTATTCTTGCCTCCAGCAGTGATGATGAAGCAGAAAACTCATCTGTAGTAACTTTACTCATGAAAGATATTGAGAAATATCACAGAGGGAAAAGAATAAGTGGAACAAGTCAAGATAGTTTGCAATGGTGGAAGACAATGAAGACAGTCTACCCTGATTTGGCAAAGGTAGCTTGCCAGTATCTCTCCTGTCCACCAAGTAGCGTTCCTAGTGAGCAGCTGTTTAGTAGTGCTGGCCTGATATGCTTTTGCCAGAAAAGGTAGATAAGCTACTGTTTTTGAAACGAAACTTGCCCATCTTGAACTTTAAATATTAAGTAATAAATATGTGTTTATAGTATCAGTTCAATCAGTTGGTTATAGATTTATAGTTAACCACTTTCAAAAGGGTGGAGGTTGGGGAAAGTGGTCGGTGGGATGCACGACGAGTTGGGTCCACGTCCCGCATCCTGGTAACGCACAAAATGTGTGGCTGAAACTAGTCATCAAACTTCATTGTAACAAAAAGTACTTCCACTTTACTTCCACTAGTATACTCTGGAACTCCCTTCCTGCGCCTGTACTTACGTCTTCCTATGACTTAAATACTTTCAAAGAGAGAAGTATCAACTATTAAGACACCATTCGAACTCATTTGGCAGTATTTTGGTTCTCCCACCTTGTTTTTATTTGTTATTTCTCCTGTCTGCATGGTCTGACACTGAAACAGGCTTTTTTTTGGGGGGGGGTCCTCTTGGTGAGAACGTTTGACGTAAAAACATCCGCATCCGCATCCGAATCCGCGAGGATGTCATATTTTGATATCCGCATCCGCATTTGCATCCGCATTTTAGTAGAGACTGATATCCGCCTTCACATTTGCATCCGCAAAATGACATCCGCATATACATCCGCATCCGCGGATGTCTGAAATTCGACATCCGATACATCTCTAATCTGGACACATACTATTGTAACGCCGCTTTTCCTCTTGCCTCCACACCGCACCCTCTCAGCGTCCAATGATAACTGATCCAACTTCTGAGCTCCGAGAGTCTTACAAGATTCGAAATCGTTCGAATATTAAGCTCAAATGTCTTCCAAGGTTCGTTGCTAAGGTGAGCACCCGGCCACTGCCTTCCCATTATTCTAGGGAGGATACAAGTGTCTACGGTTGTTACATATACTATAGGGAAACTTATCAGTCTCCCTAAAAACTTGAAGGGTATATTGCAGGTCTGGCAAAACAATGTTATCAGTTATACCATACATGCTGAGAGCTGAATACTCTTTCCGCAAATCATGCTGAACTAGTTTCGGATGGAACTCTTACTTGAAGTAGCCTGATACACATTTCAAACCGTAGCGCTCCACGCTTTATGAAAGAGAACAAGGTTGTCCCATACTCAACACGGGCATTAACAACATAGGGCCTTAGCTCGTTGCCTACAGCAGAAGCTAAGTTCTTGACAAGGGGATAGGGTCATGAAACTCCTTCGAAGATAATACAAGCCAAAATAAATCTGAGATAAAGAAGAACATTGCTATGGAGTAAATCTTCAAATATCTTTTAAATCATGTATATTTGCATAATACCGAGGGGTTTAGGTGGTTCAGCGTGGTCGGCTGTTGAGGCGGGGAGGTGGTTGTGTTATAGCTACCTAATTCATATCGAGAGTTGATTGCGCGGCAGCCCCATCGCCATGCGGGAGCTAAGGGGGTAATTACTGCCCCCTGAGTGATTTACCGCCTCCACCCTCAGTCAGATATTAAAACTACATACAGCAGGATGGCTCACGGCTGTTATTATGTTCTCGGCATTAATGAATCGCCCCAGGATACATGCCAGTGAGAGGTACAAATATTAACATAAATAGAGCCACTTATATGGGCTTCCCTTCACAATGAGTCTGTATTTCATTGGGCATTTGAAGCACAACCAAACGGGTAAACATATATTGCACCGACTTTATAGCTGCAGGTACCGGAGTAGTAGTAGTAGTGCCCGAGGGTAGTGTTCCTTGGATAAGGGAAGTAGTGTATTATGGGTTTGTAAATTATATGCTTTCGAATTTTATCCTCGTAAAATTGTACATATGCTTACTTTATCTGATAATGATCAAATCAAATCAGTTTGGATTTGTGAATGCTAATCCTCTTTGTATCTCGCTGAAAGCAGTGATATGTTATTAGTTTAGACCTCGTTGAATGAATAGCTGTTATGCTGCCACAGTTTAAGAGAGGATGATATACATGGCAAATCTTCCAGCTCTTAGTCCACAACTGATCCTTCTTTAACAAAGATTAAAATACATGTATTACGACTCCCAGAGATAATCACAAGCAAAAACATGTTAGATGTGAGGATGTTTACTGACAAACAATAGAGAAGGCTTGTATTGCAACCCCAAAGGTGAACACAAGCAACAAGGTGTTGGAGGTGAGGATGTTTACTGATAAACCTTAACACAAATGACCAACATGCACAAGTTACATGTTTAGATGAGCGGCGAAACACTTCCTAAAGACATGAAGTCAATGATTTTTAAATATTTACAGGAAGACTAATATATATATATATATATATATATATATATATATATATATATATATATATATATATATATATATATATATATATATATATATATATATATATATATATATATATTTTTTTCCAATTAGCAGTGGTGATTAAGATGTGTGACAAATATTGAGGATCTCCACAAATATTGTGAACAGCTAAGATAACTTGTGTTTAACATTATAAATTACTATTATCATTATCATCATCATTACTTCGGTGCTATTATCATCATTGCACTTAACATCAAACTACCCGCCATAACTACTTATCACACTGATAAAAGGATTTGAGAAAATTTCTTGTTGTAATTTGTGAAAATGTAATTTAGTCTTTACGTGCAGCTTGTAATGAAAACGTGTTAATTTCCAAGTATTGATCAAAAAGATCTCTGCGTATATACACAACCACGGGAACACACAGACTGTACAGGAAGATATTTAAGTAATCGTTACTTGTATTGTGATACTCTACTTAACTGACTCATTGAACTTTTGAAAAAAGAATCGGTGCTTTTCTATTGTCAAAATGTTCACTTTCAATCACTGCAAAAAAAAATATATATATATATATATATATATATATATATATATATATATATATATATATATATATATATATATATATATATATATATATATATATATATATATATATATATATATATATATATATATATATATATATATATATATATATATATATATATATATATATATATATATATATATATATATATATATATATATATATATATATATATATATATATATATATATATATATATATATATATATATATATATATATATATATATATATATATATATATATATATATTATACACACACACACACACACACACACACACACACTATAATGTGACAAGCCTACGATCGTGGAGTCAGTGGGCGGCGCGAGTGTTGCCAGCACACTGTTAACGTGAGGCTCGGCACATCTTACTTGCCTAGCGATTCCTTGCACGGCTTCCGTATCACCATTGCACGTTACGTACGGCTTTGCCACAAGTCATTAATCAGACACTTTTAGCCTTGGTTGGTCTTGTAGTGGAACAAATCCTGTTGATTATAGATATTTACACTTCTACAAGAGTCTGTGTCCCCATTCCTTTTGTTTGTGGAAATCTCATTTGCCTAGTCGGCTTTCTTATACAAAAAGATGATACAATTACCCATTTGTATGTACTGCTGGATATATCAATTTATGATAGTTTTCATACTCATTTCTAAACTATTATATAAATATCAACAATAACATTTAAAAAGTGTCGAATGATTTTTTTTTCAGAAGGTTGTTGCCCCTTTATATGCACTACAGCCAAAGCATTTTTGTGGTAGAGAAAGTCAAATAATATTCCTTCCTTGTTTTTAGTCGCTAAATTTTAAATGAATGTAGTGGTGGTGTCAATTGCAAGATAAATCTTTGTCTAACTTGTACAGCTACACACTAACTCATAATGTTAACATCCACATGTATTACTCTATTGTCCGGTCCTCCTACTAACCACCGAGAGGAGGTGGCGCCTTCCACACAACTAGAACCGTTTCCCCCGCAGAGAGGCGGCGGGTGTCCCGGCGGCCCCGGCGTGCACTACTGCTCCACGGAGTCCACACTACTGTGACGCGGTGAGCCAAAAGGCGCAGAATTCACAAATAATGAGCAAATGTCTAGCGATCGGGAAATATTACGTCGTTTAATATATGCTAAAAATAGGAAGCAGCGGGCACCCATATGCGGGAGGTAAGTTCAGGTAACACACACACACACACATACACACACACGCACGCACCCACACACCCACACCTATATCTATATATATATATATATATATATATATATATATATAGATAAATATATATATATATGTATACAGATATATATATATATATATATATATATATATATATATATATATATATATATATATAGCATTATAATAACTACTATATATTTGTTGTGATTATTACGCATCTTTATCATTTTTAATATTATTATAATCAATATACATGCAATCTTATGCTTCTTTTGAAACATATATATTTACATATATGAATACAGTACAATAACAAAAATATTGTAACTTTAATTATAATCTCTCTCTCTCTCTCTCTCTCTCTCTCTCTCTCTCTCTCTCTCTCTCTCTCTCTCTCTCTCTCTCTCTCTCTCTCTTGAGCCAAAAGTGGCACTTGACAACAATGATAATCAAAATACGTTCTATAATTTTGTGAAACACTTTTTTTTTATGAACTAACTCAAACAAGACTGATCAAGTATAAAAGTTCCCATGCAGAAACCTTTCCGAAACCAACATGCCAACATCATATTTATATCTCACCAACGCATCTGTTTAGCGCACATAAACGAACATAATTTTGAAACCCACAACACTTCTAAACACAATGTAGCTTAAGTAAGGAGGTAAAGTATGTCATGTACTTAACTCGTGTTCCTTGTCTACCGTATCACAGGTACACACAGTGCATGCACGGGGCAGTATTCGTGGGTCGCGTCCATCGGTCTCCTGTGCAGGGTGTTTGACGACGCACCGCATGAGAAGAACCGTCGAAGATGATGACTGAACATTCCACTGCACCACCACACGCTGGCCTCATCGCCGAGAACCTCGTCCATCAACGCAACACTTATCCACGGACACAAAGTCATGATCCACCCTTTCCACAATGCACTATGAATTTTGTCCATTTCAGTTCATCTTCAAAACATAAACTAACTTTACAATCTCAAAACTGTTCATCCCTGAATACAAAACGTCGTGGCACCCAAAATGAGAGTCTGTCCATCACTATTTCCTTTTGAGGGCATAATAGCTTTGCCATTTCAAAAGGCATTATCCATGATTATCCTGAGTGGCAAGCAACGTTTCCATCTGCTTCTCAGTCACATGAATAGTTATTTATATTTTTCTTTTCACCATAATCCGCGAAAGAAGTGCGGGTGGGTTTGATGTCGGTGAGGGCGTGGTGAGCAGCCGAGGCGGGTCAGTACGCCATCACCTCACACAGCACCATGGAGAAGACGCGGTGCCACCTGTTGGCAACCCCGCTCGCTTTGATGTACAGGACACGACCCTTGATGGGCTGAGGAAACTCCACGTGCACGCGCTCTCTGCTTACGGGGACAATGGATTAGTGGATTGAGCTAATGAATGTGTGTGTGTGTGTGTGTGTGTGTGTGTGTGTGTGTGTGTGTGTGTGTGTGTGAGAGAGAGAGAGAATCACCAACTTTGAATGCTTACCAAACTGATAATGAATAATAGTCATAATTACTCTGGCGCTGCTGAGGACCTAAAGTCGTATCATTCATCGTCTCCAACACATGTGTTTCACGAAGATGAAGGCAAGTCAAAATCAACCTTACCTGAAGAGAGCGTTGTTCAGTCTTGTAATGGAGGCGCACTTTTTGTGGTCCTGCGGCGACAGTGTGTCCAGGCGACGCTGGTTCTCGACGAAGACTGTGAGGCGGTCAAGGCCGAACACGTAGTCTCGGTACAGGGTCTGCTGGTCTGCGGACAGATGCGGAAGCTGTGTTTGAGATCAATCACACTAGTTAAGTTTGGATGCAGCTTTTTTATTCTTCTTTTTTTACAACAAAGGAGACAGCTCAAGGGCACAAAAAAAGGAAACAATAATAAAAAAAAGCCCGCTACTTGCTGCTCCTAAAAAGAATCCAAAGAGGTGGCCAAAATGCATGTGATAAAACCATAAGACATGAAACCGTATGTTCAGGATACACTGATTGTAGGCTACAGCACTTTCTTCTAAAAGTGACATTTTACTACTCATGATTTACTATGCATACCAAAAGCGCTCCATCCCGCTCCTATTTTCTTCCTTATTATTTTTCGACGGCTAGGTTTGTACACCTGTTTGTCTCAACTCTCAAATGTTTTGCTCCCGATCACTATTGGTTGTCCTGCCACTTGATTATCAAATATTAGTCTCGTCGTTTTCTTAATCATTTCAAACCAATACTTTGAGGTTGTGTGTGTAGTTTCTAGTTTTTGCGCCCTCCGTGTTGTTTCTCGATCACCCTGTAAAATGTTATGAGAAATAGAAATACCATACCATCTGCGAATCTAAAGTAGAAGGTAAGTAGAAACCAACCTTGGTCACGTCCCTGCCAGGTGAGCAGCACCAGGCCGCGCACCTGCTGCCGCCTGCCCAGGTCCACCATCCACACGGGCTCGTCCACGCTGTCGTTGTCGATGACGGGGCACGATTGCAGGGTCGTGTCCCGGTTCCCGTCCACGGCCAGGCTCGCCGGGGCGTAGTTCCAGTCTGATCACGAGTGTCTCTTGTCGTTGACCCAAGTGCTGCCCTTGTAGGCGATGTTCTCCACTGCGGGGCAAAGGGCGGAGGTATCATTTAGTGAGGAAATATGTTGAACTACAAAACCTGATCTGACGCCTCACACACCACAGAAATATATGGTAAAGACGTGATGATGTTTTCATATGCACAGTTAATATAAAAAAAAAGTTCTAAACATTATCGGACAATAACGAAACTGATTTCTGAGAACCTAAATCCACCATGCAAACCTTCAAGAATGTGTTAGCAATTACATCATCATTCTCTTTAACACCGTCCGTGATAGCAGTATTGCCAATTATACGCCATAAATAAACATTTAACTCGGAAATGGTCACGACGATTAGCCTTATTGGGACACCAAAAAGCTTGGTTTCCAGCGTATTTGGTATGTGTGTGTGTGTGTGTGTGTGCCATTCACCATGGTCTCATCACGTCCTGGACTCGCAATTGCCAGTCGTAAGGTCCCCGATGACTTTGGAGCTCCTGTGACGGGTCTTAGGGCATCACTTTTTTTTATAAATACTAGTAAACACTTTTAAAGTTATTTGAATTGCGGATGTTGCTTTATGTAATTAGTACGTTGTTTTTTATTTGTTGTGATCTATATTATTTGCTATATTACATTATTCACTGTAATATATTATTCACTTCTGGGTGGAGAGGTGGCTGAAGGAGGCTGCCCCTCCGTGTCCACTCTGCTCGGGAATCGACCGAAGGACCTTTTGGATGTGAACGTAGTGACTCGAACGTGTAAACCAAGGTCTAAATAAATTCTTCTTTCTTTAGATCTTGGTGTTAACCACTAGGTAGTACATGTGGACGTATGGATGTACACACACACACACACACACACACACACACACACACACACACACACACACACACACACACACACACACACATCGCACCTTTATAAAATTTGTATATAAAAATGTTCGACCAAACAAAACAAAAAAAAACCGGACACATGTTGGACTCGATCACACTGAAAGTGCGAATAATACTGAAAGGAACAACTAAATAACAATGTGCTGATTGCATAAGACACCTACCGAACGGGCGCAAGCCACTCCCGGTGAGGTATATATGGGAGGTGAGAAGGGAGCTGAAGCCCTCCAAAGACCCTTCCCATGTCCTCACTAACCGTTTCCCTATTGTCTCACCAACACCGGAGAGTAGTTCAGCATGCTCTCTAAAGACAGATCCTCTCTTTATCCACACCACACTACATTCACATAACATATACACCTTTTTCCAAAATTCAAAATTCAAAATGGCTCAATTAAGCAATGCCTCGGAGTCCCCGCCTGGGGGGGGGACCACAAATTCCCCCAGGGAGGACTCCCCTTCTGGCTGCCGACCCGAGAGGTGTCTTGATAACTCCTCGAACCTCTTTCTTCTCAATTTCTGCAACATTCGCGGTCTTCGCTCTAATTTTCATTCTGTGGAACATCATCTCTCCTCCTCTAAACCTCACCTTCTCTTCCTCACCGAAACACAGGTATCGGCGGCTACTGATAGCAATCCCTACTCTGTTCCCTCCTACTATATCAATCCTAAATTTCAATCCAAAGCTGGATGTTGCGCCTACGTGCGCAACGACAACACTTGCCCACGACCTTGACTCTTCTGAATTTTCCACCATCTGGTTAAGACTTCACTGTCATTCTATTACTAAATACATCTGTGCTGTTTATCTCTCACCTAACTCTACCAACTATGTAAAATTCTTTGAATATTTGAATTCTAAAGTGGAGCACATCTTGACCCACTCTCCCTTCGCTGAAATCTCCATCCTAGGAGATTTCAATGTTCACCACCAGCTTTGGCTTTCATCCTCTTTCACTGACCATCCTGGTGAACAAGCCTACAACTTTGCTATCCTCAACGACCTAGAGCAGTTGGTCCAGCACCCTACACGTATTCCTGACCGTCTTGGAGATCGGCCCAACATTCTAGACCTCTTCCTTACCTCAAACCCTTCTGCTTATTCTGTCAAACTGTTCTCTCCGTTGGGCTCCTCCGATCACAATCTTATTTCTGCATCCTGTCCTATCGCTCCTGTACATCCTCTGGACCCACCGAAGAGGCGATGCTTCTGGCATTTTGCTTCAGCTCGGTGGGACGACCTGAGGATGTACTTTTCCGATTTCCCGTGGAATGATTATTGCTTCCAGGATAGAGATCCCTCTGTGTGTGCTCAGCGCATCACAGAGGTGATTGTCTCTGGAATGGAGGCATACATTCCTCGTTCTTTCTCTACTCCTCACGTTAAAAGCCTTGGTTTAATCACGCTTGTTCTCGTGCTGTCAATGATAGAGAGGTAGCTCACAAAAGATACCAGAGCCTTCAAACTAATGCTAATTATGAACTTTACATTTCTGCCCGAAATCGTGCCAAATCTATTCTCCGACTAACCAAAAATTCTTTCATTAATAGAAAATGTCAAAACCTTGCTTTCTCTAACTCTTCCCGTGACTTCTGGCATCTAGCCGAAAACATCTCCTCTAACTTCACTTCTTCATCTTTCCCTCCACTCCTCAGTCCTGACGGCAACACTGCCGTCTCATCTATCTCTAAGGCTGAACTCTTCTCTCAAACTTTTCTAAAACTCTACTCTGGACGATTCTGGGCATATTCCTCCCACTCATCCCCCTCTGACTCCTTTATGCCTGTTATAAAGATTCTTCAAAATGATGTTTTCTATGCCCTCTGGCCTCAATCCTCAGAAGGCTTATGGACCTGATGGAGTGCCTCCTATTGTCCTTAAAACTGTGCCTCAGTGCTGTGACCCTGCCTGGTCATACTCTTTCGCCTCTGCCTGTCAACATCTACCTTTCCTTCTTGCTGGAAGTATGCCTTCACACAGCCTGTACCTAAGAAGGGTGACCGCTCCAATCACTCAAACTCCCGTCCTAGTGCTTTACTTTCTTGTCTATCTAAAGCTTTTGAATCAATCCTTAACCGTAAGATTCAAAAGCACCTTTCCACTTCTGACCTTCTATCTGATCGCCAGTATGGGTTCCGCAAGGGCGTTCTACTGGTGATCTCCTAGACTTCTTAACTGACTCTTGGTCATCCTCTTTAGCCATTTCGGTGAAACTTTTGCTATTGCGCTGGACATATCAAAAGCTTTTGATAGGGTCTGGCACAAATCTTTGCTTTCTAAACTACCCTCCTACGGTTTCTATCCTTCTCTCTGTACCTTTATCTCCAGTTTCCTTTATGACAGTTCTATTTCTGCCGTGGTAGACGGTCTCTGTTATTACCCTTAATCTATTAACAGTGGTGTCCCACAGGGTTCTGTCCTATCTCCCACTCTTTTCTGTTGTTCATTGATGATCTTCTTTCCAAAACGAACTGTCCTATCCATTCCTACGCCGATGATTCCACTCTGCATTATTCAACTTCTTTAATAGAAGACCCACCCTTCAGGAACTTAACGACTCAAGGCTGGAGGCTGCAGAACGCTTAGCCTCAGACCTTACTATTATTTCCGATTGGGGCAAGAAGAACCTGGTGTCCTTCAACGCCTCAAAACACAGTTTCTCCACCTATCCACTGACACAATCTTCCAAACAACTATCCCTATTCTTTGACAACACCCAGCTATCACCTTCCTCAACACTAAACATCCTCGGTCTATCCTTAACTCAAAATCTCAACTGGAAACTTCATATCTCATCTCTTACTAAATCAGCTTCCTCGAGGCTGGGCGTTCTGTACCGTCTCCGCCAGTTCTTCTCCCCTGCACAGGGGCCTTGTCCGCCCTCGTATGGAGTATGCATCTCATGTGTGGGGGCTCCACCACACAGCTCTTCTGGACATCGTGGAGGCAAAGGCTCCTCGTCTCATCAGCTCTCCTCCTCATTCTTTTATTCCTCTACCACTTAAATTCCGGCGGCATGTTGCCTCTCGTTCTATCTTCTATCGATATTTCCACGCTGACTGCTCTTCTGAACTTGCTAACTGCATGCCGCTTCCCCTCCCGCGGCCCCGCTGCACTCGACTTTCTACTCATGCTCATCCCTATACTGTCCAAACCCCTTATGCAAGAGTTAACCAGCATCTTCACTCTTTCATCCCTCACGCTGGTAAACTCTGGAACAATCTTCCTTCATCTGTATTTCCTCCTGCCTACGACTTGAACTCTTTCAAGAGGAGGGTATCAGGACACCTCTCCTCCCGAAACTGACTTATCTTTCGGCCACCTCTTTGGATTCTTTTTAGGAGCAGCGAGTAGCGGGCTTTTTTTTTTTTATTAATGTTTACTTTTTTGTGCCCTTGAGCTGTCTCCTTTGCTGTAAAAAAAAAAAAAAAAAAAAAAAATAAACCGACAAACGCAATATAGTTGACTTAAAAGCGTTTATATCTAAGGCCTTTAGCGCGAAGGATAATAATGACTTTGCGCCGGCCTTGTGAGGTCTCCATTGTGGCTATCGTGAGCATGACTTACTGCCACCGTCAAATCTCCGATACCAAGTTCAACACAGGCTCGGATTCAGGTGCGTCATCACAACCAGGGGTACCAACCATTCCGAGGCGACTAGCCATGATCGATTCATTTTCACATTCATCTTCTTCTTAAAGATGTTCCCCCTTAAAAGCAAAGCTCGTTACGGGTGTGGGGATGCCTCCGCCGCCGCCACAGACACGAGTAGCAGCCGTTGAGCAGCGACGGAGGCATGGGCCCCCCAGGCAGGCGCCCAGAAGCAGCCCGTAGCAGGAGCCGGGCGAGCAACCAGGCAGTCTGCTACCTGCGGAAGGGCTGGTCACGTTGCTCGCCCGACGAGGGCTGGCGTGCCACTGTCTCACACACACACACACACACACATTCATCGTGCCCAGGTGCTCGATAAGTTTTTGGTGAGTGTAAATACATACATACTATATATATATATATATATATATATATATATATATATATATATATATATATATATATATATATATATATATATATATATATATATATATATATATATATATATATATATATATATATATATATATATATATATATATATATATATATATATATATATATATATATATATATATATATATATATATATATATATATATATATATATATATATATATATATATATATATACACACACACACACACACACACACACACACACACACACACACACACACACACACAAGCATTGTCAAATATCACCATCCTCATCATCTCCAGGGCGTCCCTGAAGTCACGGGAACATTTCCTAGCACAGGAGCACAAATTACATGCAAATGTAGTCTTGCATGACCATTGCAGTCCACGAGAAAACATATTGCAGCAACTGTGTGTGTGTGTGTGTGTGTGTGTGTGTGTGTGTGTGTGTGTGTGTGTGTGTGTGTGTGTGTGTGTGTGTGTGTGTGCGTGCTGGCCAGTACGCTCAGGGGTCTCTGCTCATGTACATGTTTAACACATCAGTCCATCCTGGTTGTGTAGCCAGGAAAGTATGATTAGCGAGCCGCTTCGCCAACCGGTCGCATGAACACAACGTATTCACTTTACGGCCTGGCGGTAAGGAGCCTTCACCGCCGCCTCGCCGCCGCCCCTCCATCACGCGCCCTCGTTGATTACACAGCGCCGCGCGAAGCGTCCTCTATAATCATGAACCTGCCGCCCACCGCCATGTTTTCAAATGTCCAAATTTACCGACTAAAAAACTTCTAACTCGATGAATATGCGTTAAAGAAAACTGGCACTGAAGCCTCTAGTCAGCCGGGCATTATTCGTAAGACTGTAGCATACGAAGGTAACACGCGGCCTGCTAACTCGTCCCAACTGAGTTTTAAGCGAGTGAGTCATATACATAATTTACTGCCTCAGCCGTGGAGACTGTCTTACTAAATTATTAACCTATTTTGAAAGACGTGATAAATAATAAACACAGTAATATATTAATCTATGGAATTGTTCTCTAGTGCGAAGTTTTTTCGTCTCCTATTTCCACTTGACGCCCCTGCACACCCTGAAGCCAGCCTGTATCGTCTCCGCCTGTTCTTCTCCCCCGCGCAGTTGCTATCCATATACAAGGGCCTTGTCCGCCCTCGTATGGAGTATGCATCTCACGTGTGGGGCTCCACACAGCTCTTCTGGACAGAGTGGAGGCTAAGGCTCTTTGTCTCATTAGCTCTCCTCCTCCTACTGATAGTCTTCTACCTCTTAAATTCCGCCGCGATGTTGCCTCTCTTTCTATCTTCTATCGATATTTCCACGCTGACTGCTCTTCTGAACTTGCTAACTGAATGCCTCCCCCCCTCCCGCGGCCCCGCTGCACACGACTTTCTACTCATGCTCATCCCTATACTGTCCAAACCCCTTATGCAAGAATTAACCAGCATCTTCACTCTTTCATCCCTCACGCTGGTAAACTCTGGAACAATCTTCTTTCATCTGTATTTCCTCCTGCCTACGACTTGAACTCTTTCAAGAGGAGGGTATCAGGACACCTCTCCTCCCGAGTTTGACCTTGCTTTTGGCCGCCTCTTCTGATTCTTTTATGGGAGCAGCGATTACCGGGCTTTTTTATTGTTTTTTTTGTGCCCTTGAGCTGCCTCCTTTGTTGTAAAAAAAAAAAAAAAAAACAGATACCACTTAAACCATTTTCTCTCAGATGAGCTTATGTGTGTAACTTCTAGCAGCATATCAGTGAGGTTTTACTTTAATGTGAGAGGCAGCATGAAGCAGGGTGAGCGACAACCACTTTTTTCCCAAACCAGGTCACAAAGGTTATTGGTTATTGTGGAATTTGACTTTCTTTTATGGAAAACTTAATGTAACAATCAACTAATCCTTCTTATTGGCTATTTATTGTCATAATGTCTTCAGTTGTTAACGGTTTGATCATATTTTTTCGCAGTTTTTATCCAATCCTATGGTTGTTTTATTACGTACATTTCAGTGAACTCAGAGGAGAGATTCACGTAATAAAAACTTATATGAGAAGGTTTTCCAGGCATGCCAGACTTGTAATACTGATGAATGTATTTAGTAACTGAATGATTTGCTTGTCTTTGTGTTGTCCTTTCGCAGTAAAATAAAGTTCAGAAGTTTTACGAAACCTCTTTCCTACTCCAGTACTTGACAGGCCATTTTCCATCACAGTTTTCATTATAAGGTTTTATACACAAGTGAATATTATTGTGCTGCTTGAGGCCTGTGTCAGCACGTGAGCTAAAAACATTACCTTTCGTGTGGCCGCCCAGCACTTTCTGCTCGCGTGGTCGCGCGCACTCACGCTCAACGGTGTTTGCCACACTCAGGCAGCTGGGTCAGCTACTACTCTGGAGCAATATTTAAGTCAAGAATCAAGTCTCTGGTGTGTCTTAAGGTCAGTAACGAAGATTTAGGCGGTCGTCGAGTGGTTGTTGCACCAAGTAGTGGACGTCGGGTCTCACTGCGAGTCGCTCCAACGACTGATGATCCGTCCATCGCCGAGTGGCCGGGGTAACGAGAACGCTGTCGATCATCCTTACTGTACCAGAGTCTGGTACGAGCCCTAAGAGGCATTAAAGTAAAAATCAGTCTTCACTAAAATATGCTGAGGCCAAGAAAGAATTTGAACGTCGTGTTGCAGCTCACTCCAGTAGCCAACACTCTTAATTAAGTCTACCCATTACCATAACTCGTCAGTCCATCCTTGAGGCACATGCATCAGGAGCATAATCAGGGTTAAGACAGATCCCTCGAGGCCTTACACTTGCGTTTTAAGTCTTCCCGATAAGCAACTCGCCACTAATATTCATAACCGTCCTTGTACAGTTAGAAAGTTTTTTTCTCAAAATATATTCCTTACAAAGCAACCCAAGCAAAAAAGCGTGGACTTCCTTCTCGTGTACACCTACTGTTCTTTGATATCTATAAGAGCTCCAGCTTCCATAGAATTACGTGATTTTCTCCCTGTGTGTGTGTGCGGCAGTGAGCATGATGGACTGCGTGCGGCAAGTGTCAGTAAAGTCCGTGTTGGATGTGAATGACCCGTAGACTAATCCTTCCTCTGCTCCCTCCGTGGGTCCTAACCTTCTCCCCTCTCCTCTTCTCCATCCATCTCCCCTGTTGCCTTTCCGCTGTTATTGTTCTCACGCCTAATCAATTTTCCCTATTTCCCCTTACACCTGTCCTTCTGCCTTCCCTCTACTCAATTCTTTCCTTTAACTTTCCGTGTCTCCTTCCTTTCTTCATTCTTCTTATTTCATTCCTTTTTTTTTTTTTATCTCTAATTTCATGCCATGCCTCTTATAACTTCACACAATCTCCTTTTACCATTAACCTGTCCTTATCATTCTCTCTCTCTCTCTCTCTCTCTCTCTCTCTCTCTCTCTCTCTCTCTCTCTCTCTCTCTCTCTCTCTCTCTCTCTCTCTCTCTCTCTCTCTCTCTCTCTCTCTCTCTCTCTCTCTCTCTCTCTCTCTCTCTCTCTCTCTCTCTCTCTCTCTCTCTCTCTCTCTCTTTATTTTTTAAACAGCGCTTACAGAAGATTGTGCTTAAGTTGAAGGTTTTAGGCTTCATCTGTCTATAGCTACATACAAAACACACAATGAATTACTGCCCAGAAGTCCTTATCCAGCTGTTCACCTCCCGCTTGAAGTCTTGAAGTGACGCGCGATGGTGGAGGTCAGTGTGGCGAACAAGCTGGTTCCACAGGCGGCTGTAGCGGGGCCCCTTTGGCGTCAAGTAGATGGGAGATGCGCAGTACACAACTAAGTTTCCGTGCTGCATTTTTTAATATTTTTTTTAAGCATGGTTGGTGAAGGAGAGTCCCGCGTCGAACTCCACTCCGAGAATGGAGATGGAGTCTTGAAGGGGTAGCGTTTTCTCCTCCAGTTGTATTCCCGGCCCGGCTAGATTGTTAATATCTCGCCTGCGGGATATTACCATTGCTTGTGTTTTGTCAGGGGCCAGGGTGACTTGCCAGCAGCCGCTCCAGGCGACAATTTTGTCGAGTGCCATGTTGATACTACACACTGTGCCTTGCCAGTCCTGTCTGTCGCTGGTGAAGGCAAGGGTGCAGTCGTCAGCGTACGCCTGGGCCTCAGGGATGAGCTGGAGAATGTCATTGAAATAAACATTCCACAGTAGAGGCCCTAGTACGCTGCCCTGGGGCACGCTTGCATTGATGGGGTGCTGGCTTGAGGTGTGGCCGTTAATCACCACCTGTAACGCCCTGTCCTGGAGGTAGTCCCCAATGAGTTGCAGGAGGGCGCCTCGCACACCTAGGCTCTTCAGCTTGGCGATGAGGCCTTGGTGCCGAACCCTGTCGAAGGCTCCGGCTATGTCAAGAGCCACGACGAAGGTGTCGAGTCCCCTGTCCAGCGAGTGGTTCCATGAGGCAGAGTTAAGGAGCAGCAGGTCTGCAGCAGATCTTCCCTGCCGGAAGCCAAATTTCTTGGAGTTGAGGAGATGGTGGGCATCGAGGAAGGCCGTGAGTTTGGTTGTTATAAGGGACTCCAAGATTTTCCCAACATTGGAGAGGAGGGATACTGGGCGGTAGTTCTTTGGGTCCTGTTTGCCTTTTTTCTTGTATATGGCCACCACTCTTGCTTTCTTCCAAAGTGTGGGCCACTTGGAGGTGGAAAGGATGTTATTGAAGATGGTGGTAAGTGGTAGGGCGAGCTGGCCAGCGCATCTTTTTAGCAGGTGAGGGCTGATGTTGTCAGGCCCTAGGGCTTTCTTGGGGTCTATTTGCAGCAGCAGATTTTTTACCTCCTCTGTGGTGACAGTGAGACTCTCCAGAGAGGCCCTGGTGAGGGATGGCAGCTTCGGGGGGGCGCGGAGGGGATCCGGTACTGACATTTTGGAAGAGAAGTGGGCCTCCAGTAGCTCCGCCTTGTCTTTGTCGCGCATAGCCACTGACCCATCTGGCCTGACGAGGGGTGGGATGGCGTTGTCGGCTGAGAGGCCTTGTTGTTGTTTCACTCCACTCCACCACTCCTTGCTACCCACAGACTGGCCGCTGAGCTTGGTCTTCATTACCTCCTTCCAGCGTTGTATAGCCTGTTTTTGCACCCGGCTCATGTTCTTACAGGCTTCTCTGTGTAAGGTTTTATTATGATGAGAAGGATGAGACTTGTAACGCAGCCAAGCCCTACTCTTGGTGTCCGCGGCTATCCTGCACTGATAGCCGAACCATGGCTGATCATTTGGTTTTGATTTATATGACTGGTGGGCACATATTCTTGTTGCAGAGACAGAAGAAGGTTTGTTAAGTTCTCCACTTGGGTGTTGACGTCTCCGTGGAGGATTTCCGTCCACACGATGGAGTCCAGATTTGCCTTCAGGCTGTTCCAATCTCCCCGGGACCACAACCAGTTCACACGGGCGGTGGCTCCGTCATGTTCTATTGAGGTCTTGATGGTGGTGAGCACAACAGAATGGTCAGAAGAACCAACCATACCTAGGGGATAACAGGAATAACACACACACACACACAAACACACACACGCAGGTGAGGTGAACACAAAACACATGTTACCTTCAGCCTTCAGGCAGTGGTGAACAAAACAAACAAGACAAACTCCCCTCACTCCCCTCACCCCCTCTCCTCCCTCACCCCTCTCTCCTCCCTCATCCCCTTCTCTCCTCCCTGGCTTCACCCCCCTCTTCCCTCCACTCACCCCCTTTACACCCTACCCACCTCTCCTCCCCTCACCCCCCTTCCCTCCCTCACCTCCCTAAAGAAACAAGTGCGAGGATTGATTCACCATTCTAATCAGAAAATTGCAACAAAAGAACGGAGTACTCGAGGCAACAGCAAAGGCACGTGGAAGACTATAAGAGAACTGATTCTCAATAACAAAAACACTGCTAAAGTTAACAATGACAAAAAGAATCAGACAGCTAATTATTTTAACATTTTCTTTGCTAATGTTGTAAAGGACACGTTTAATTAAGGAATCCCGGCGAAATCAGGATGTTCATATGTAACGCTGCATCCAGTGCCTACACGAAGACCCACACAGGGATGTAAGTTTACTCCGTCTGTTTCGACCTGAACCCACAAACTGGCAAACAAACTAACTCTCACCATGAAACACATGAATAACAGTGACTCCCGTGGGCCAGATGGCATCCCACTCAGGTTTCTGAAAGACTCTCTTCCTGTTATCGTTCCACACTTGACCTGCATCGTAAACACTTCAGTAGTAACAGGAATTTTCCCCACAGCCTGCAGGACACACCCAATAGTTGTGCCAATCCTTCAGTCAGGTAATGTCAACGAGCCATACAATTACCGTCCCGTATCTCTCCTCCACGTTCTTTCTAAAGTTCCAGAAAAAAATATCACCCCACTCCTCTTAACTCTTTTTATAGGAGCAGTGACTTGCAGTTTTTTTATTTTTTTATTTTTTTGCCCTTGAACTGTTTCCTTTAATGTAAAAATAATTCCAGTTAACTCAATACCTTGAAAAAAATAACTTGCTTAGCAAAATTCAACATGGCTTCCGGTCATATCTATCGACCACCTCTGCTCTATTAACTCTGACTAACAATCTATATACAAATATGGACAATAAGAAAGTTTTCTTCGTTACTCTCTGCGACTTGTCACAAGCATTTGACGGCGTTTGCCACACAATATTACTTCACAAGTGCCTTAACTTAAAGACTGATTTTTTTCTGGTTTCACAGCGACCTCACTGAAAGGACACAACCGGTGCGCATAAACAGTACAATGTCTGGCAAAATAAACATTTCGTATGGTGTGCCCCAAAGGTACTCAGTGCTTGGTCCCTTTCTGTTTATCATATTTGTAAATGATCTTTCGTGTTTCTTACCAAATTGTGAAATCATTCAGTGCGCAGATGACACAGTTTATCCACACAGGCAATAGACGATCTAAATAATTTGGTGCACAGAAGCGAAGAAACCGTAAAATTAGCAAAAAAATATTTTCACAAGAATGGTCTAATGCTCAATGCCAAAAAGACGCAATGTATGTTTATAGGGAGCAGGGACGCCTGTCAAAGGCTCCACCCGACACTCACGTGCAGGTGGACGGCAGCGTGATCACCCCCGTGCGTCCCTACAGAGCCTGGGTGTGCACCTCGATGATCGCTTACTGTTTGATACATCGCAGAAAAAAGTAGGAAAGTATATGGAGCATTAATGTATGCGAATAAATTAAGGGATCATTTTAACAAAAACGCTAGAATTACTGTTACACAATCACTATAGTCTGTTCACTTAAGTGACTCTAACCCAAGCTGACAACATAAACCAAAGCGTGTTTGCAAGCTGAGTGCTGATTGCTGCTGCTATGGCTTCCAAGTTTTCTTTAACCTCTGTTTGTGTTTTTTTCACGCAGCACTTTCGGCTAATTTACACTGTGCTTGCGAACACACTTAGGCTTATGTTGTCAGCTTGGGGCAGACTTAAGTGAACAGACTATAGTCATGAGCATTATTAACTACTGCATTAGTATTCAGGGAACAACAAATTCTACTCAAATCGAATGAGTCCAAAAACAACAAAATATCGCCACATAAGTTTCCCTTGGAGGAGCTGCCAAGAGTAAACATGTCACGCCATTCTTGAAGGAGCTGGATGGCTGAAAATCAATCAGAAACTTGAGGTCGCAGTAATAATATATAATCTGATAGATAAAAATCCTCCCATCCGGTTGTTTCTACAGTAAGCGATATGCATGCCCACAGTATCACCACTAGACAGAAAGACCTGCTCCGTGTACCCCGCTGTAACACCTGTTTGGGCACCAGGTCTTCCAAGTGGCTGGACCCACCCTCTGGCACAGTCTCCCGGGTCATGCACAACACGCCACCTCACTAGTGAAACCAAATTGTCGAGTCCGTTTTGGCGTCTGCGGGTCCATTTTTCTCTGCTCTGCCACACAGTCCCAACACCTATTTTTTCCTCTCATATGTTACCTATAGCTTACATAGGAGAGGAAGAGATAGGTGTTGGGACTGTGTGGCAGAGCAAAGAGGAGGAAAGGACCCGCGGGAGCCTACGCCAGACCGGCCTCGACATATTCGGAAGACTGTAACCACTTTCAAAACGCGCCAAACAAAACATCTATAAGCCCAACAATTCCAGCCATGAATCTAGCACGCTGCTCAAATTTAATGTTTTACCTAGTTTTACTCTTGACCGTGACACGCCTTGGTATATTTTATTATTTTACAGTTTTACTATTTTATGTCTTTGTGGATTTTATTATCTTGGTTTATTGCTGGACTCTGTGTATTCTTTCCTTACTTAGTTGAACTTCATCTTATTTTAGCTGTACTGGACTATACCGGCCCTTGTTTGAGATCAACTTTAGTATTCTACTTCTATAATTCTTTTATTTGTTTTTAGTCTATTTTACGTTACATTTTCATTGTTTATGTCGTCACCTTCATAAGATAATCGCCTAAGTCATTTTCCAGAGATTTCCAGGGTTTTGTCTACATCAATCTTTCAACATGTGACGCCCATTTTTGTATAGTTGCCTTCGTCATTCAGGGTTTGAGTGTTCTAGAACTGACCTTTTCATTTCTGCCTAAATCTTAAGCCAAATGAGATAATGACAGTTCTTTTCTGATTTCCTGTAAAGTAGAAAATAATGAATTGGCAGTTTGTTTAACATGTTTCCTACAGGATTTCCATGCAGTTTTTCCATGCTGCATGGCTCTTTTTCCTTTTCTGCCAGCTTTGGCTGGAGGGATGGGGGGAGGGGGGGGATGGAGCCTTCGCCTTTTCTGTCCTTTATTTTCCACCTTTGTTTAAATAGTTAGTGTAGCTTGTCACAAACAGCCTCGTAAGGACCATTAGGCCTGCTGTTGTTTGTTCTTCCTTTGTGTTTCTTTGTTCCTTACTTTCTCTTTCCTTTCCAGACTCAGTTTTTCCTTTCCCTTTTTCTCCTTTCTCTCCCCCTCCCCCTCCCTATCCTTCTTCCCATTCGCCTTTCCTCTTTCTTTCTCTTCTCTCTCCATATATTATTTCTTCCTTCCCTTCCTATCCTTTTCCTTCCCCTCTTCCTCCTTCTCTCTCTCCTCTTGTCTCTTCTCTGTCTGTCTGTCTGTCATGAGCCCACCTTGCCGAAGAGCCTGATCACAAAGTTGCCGACGATCATGAAGAGTTTGCGCCACCAGGTCGTCGCCATCTCCTCCCTCGTGAAGAAGTCTGTCCCAACGGTGCCGGGGTGGAGGGCGTTGACGGTCACCCCTGCAGCGAGAGAGAGGGGTGGAGAGGAGGGAAGGGGAGGTGGGAGGAGGGAAAGTGGGAGGGGTAAGAGAGAGAGAGAGAGAGAGAGAGAGAGAGAGAGAGAGAGAGAGAGAGAGAGAGAGAGAGAGAGAGAGAGAGAGAGAGAGAGAGAGAGAGAGAGAGAGAGAGAGAGAGAGAGAGAGAGAGAGAGAGAGAGAGAGAGAGAGAGAGAGAGCATACAAGTACTTAGTGCAGTGTCTGAACCGCCTGATGGGCAAGCCTCCCATAACTCACTCTGCGAGGGGAGTTCCTCTTTGCCCGACTGGTTAAGGAGTGGCTTTCCTATCTCGCTGGTCGCGGGCTCGATACCCCGGCGCCGGCAAAACCCTTTCCTGCTCTGGATTAATCTCTCATGTGTTTCGTGACACACTGTGGTGTGGAAATATGGTGGACTGGAGCTCGGGCAACACATAAGGTTACGTTTACACCTGGCGATGGGGGCTTCGTGGTGCAGTGGTTAGCACACTCGGCTCACAACCGAGAGAGCCCGGGGTTGATTCCCGGGCGGAGTGGAAAAACTTGGGCGGCTTTTCCGATACCCTACGCCCCTGTCCACCCTGCAGTGAATGGGTACCAGGTGTTAATCGGGTGTTGTGTCCCGTCTCCTGGTATCTGTTCCCTTCTCCTATGATTCCTTCCCCGCCTGTCTCTCTCCGGCATATGACCACAGATGTTGCGCCGACTAAACGAAACTTTCCAACTTTTTTACACCAGGCGAATCGATTCGATTCAAATCAACACGATTCATAATTCGTCTTGGTTCGCCGCATTAATTCAAATGGGACTGTTTACACCAGGTGAACAGAATCAGTTTGAATCACGCAGCGTCATGACGATTCGAGATCCTGATGCGCTCTAGCCCATTTTTTCACGAGTCACGGCGAATCCGCAGAGGACTAATCATCCGTGCGTCCTGATCAATTTAGCACTAGACCGACGTGCTATATGTGATCCTATGCATCAAGGTCGGGATAGTTTATTCTGGGTTATTCATCAAATATAAGAACAAATCCAAACCTCCCAAATTCACGTCTTTTAGCATTAATTTCATGCACCCATCATCGTGTTCTACGCCTATGCCTACCCCACCTTAGCCACAGCAACAGCGCTATGTCTACATCCATGCTCCCCAGGGCAGCCTGGGCACTGCCTGTTGACTCTGACTCGACCAGTGGGAACGGTGCTGATTCATGACGAGTCAAATGATTCTTCATGAATTGAATTGAATCGATTTGCTTAGCATAAAGGACAAGGTCTCTGGGAGGTGCCAATCATGCATCACGTCAGAAACACTCAAGGACAAGGTCTCTGGGAGGTGCCAATCATGCATCACGTCAGAAACACTCAAGGACAAGGTCTCTGGGAGGTGCCAGTCATGCATCACGTCAGAAACACTCAAGGACAAGGTCTCTGGGAGATGCCAGTCATGCATCACGTCAGAAACACTCAAGGATAAGGTCTGTGGGAGGTGCCAATCATGCATCGCGTCAGAAACACTCAAGGACAAGGTCTCTGGGAGGTGCCAATCATGCATCACGTCAGAAACACTCAAGGATAAGGTCTGTGGGAGATGCCAGTCATGCATCACGTCAGAAACACTCAAGGACAAGGTGACTGGCACCTCCCAGAGACCTTAAGATTTAGGCAGAAATGAAAAGGTCAATTCTAGAACACTCAAACCCTGAATGACGAGGGCAACTATACAAAAATGGGCGTCACATGTTGAAAGATTGATGTAGACAAAAACCTGGAAATCTCTGGAAAATGACTTAGGCGATTATCTTATGAGGGTGACGACATAAACAATAAAAATGTAACGTAAAATAGACTAAAAACAAATAAAAGTATTATAGAAGTAGAATTCTAAAGTTGATCTCAAACAAGGGCCGGTATAGTCCAGTACAGCTAAAATAAGATGAAGTTCAACTAAGTAAGGAAAGAATACACAGAGTCCAGCAATAAACCAAGATAATAAAATCCACAAAAGACATAAAATAGTAAAACTGTAAAATAATAAAATATACCTCTACTTTGGCTCCCGTAGCGGCCCTCCCTCACAGCACCAAGCCATCATGTCCAGAGCCTCGTCCCATTCAGGGCAGCAACGAGCAACACATGTGAGTCCCGGATCAAATTACCGTTCATCTGAGTGTCGACCCCCGGCCAGTCAATCCCACATATTCCCAATCTCTACTGGTATGTGGCGCCCACTCTTGAACAGGGCAGGTTGTGTTAGGCTAGGTTAGGTTGTCTTATGTTAGGTTTCGTTGTAGTCATACGAGGTAATTTTGAGTGGGAATTAAAATGAGAGTATTTTCGAGAGCACCCCGTGGTTAGGGTATTGCCTATGTTCCTAATGATATGGGGTGCCCACTCTTGAACAGGGAAGGTTACGTTAGGTTAAGTTACGTTAGGTTAGCTCAGGTTAGGTTAGCTCAGGTAAGGTTAGGTTAGGTTAGGTTAGATTAGATCGGGCTAGATTATCTCTGATTTGATAAATTATGTTAGGTTAGGTCAGGTAAGGTGATGTTAGGTTAGGTTTAATTGTTGTAATTTTGGATAATTTGGAGTGGGAATTACAATGAGGGTATTTTCCAGAGCACCACTTTGTTACTTTCGAAGCTACAGCCGAGCGTCTTCACTCAGGGACCACATACCCGTAGGGAGGTTGGGTATATGCAGCCCGCCCTGATATGCCTGGCGTGGCGGGGGCGAGGCCATGCAAAGCTAAGCGCTGCCACACTACTTACTCGCCTCCCACCCGCCTCGCCGCACCGCCTGGGTTGTGAGGATAAAGATTTATTGGCCGGCACCAGCACGAGGGCCGCCGTGACCCGACTCATATGTTCCACTTCTCACAGACTGAATTTCACGCTCAGAAACTCCACAATCACGCGACTTGCCGACCCAAGACGTCTTTCGCAATGGCAGTCCCGTGTATTCGAACCAGTTAGCACGTGTTTTATTATCAAGTGCCGAGTCTGTGTTATATAAGAAGACAGACTAAGGTCCATATTCCTCAACGTACCGTCCTCCCATTACGACTATTCTTCAAGGCCACAGAGAAGATTAAAAGATTAACCGGGCTGTCGGAGGTGATTTACCCATTCAAGACGCGGAAGTCGTGTCAAACCAAGAGAAGATGGCGCCACTGTAAACACTTGCCTGCGCCATGACGGGCTGGGGTCGAACACCATCAAGGCCCCTCAAGCAAGCCTACCGGCGCTATAGGCGTAGACGTAAAAAAAACAAACAAAAAAAAAATATCACTATGAACATAAAGCAGTTCATGAAAATCCCCGGAACTTTTACAAGAGGCTCTTCAAACAGGCGAACTAAGGCGCCGAGACGTTTAAGAACACGGGGGTCAATGTTACTGATCATGATACTGTCGCCAGCAGCCCAAACCTTAACATTTGAAATAAAACAACACGCCCTATAAAAGGATAAATAAACAAATAAATAAATAAATAAATACACACACACCAAACAGCCTTAACTTGCCTCCACTTCCTAAATTTGTCAGAAAACCGCATTTATTTACACTTAGAAACAAACATTTGCATCGCTGAAGGTTACCGTTGCTTACGTCACAACATAAATAAGTATGAATATAAATAAATACTCCTATACACACCAAGCAGCATTAACTTGTCTCCACTTCCTACATTTCTCACAAACCTGCATTTATTTACATTTCAAAACAAACACTTGCCTCGCTAAACATTACCCGTTGCTTAGGTGACAAAAAAAGCTGCTTTAAATTCGCTACAAAGTTCATTGCCTCCGCGTAAAAACGTTTCCCGATATTACGCTGCGAAACTATTGTCAACCGCTAATGTCCCAAATTAAAAAAGGTTAGCTGCCTTCACGACCAAGTAAATACTTTTAGTGCTCGGGATTGCATGGAACCATTACGGGGCCGGAAACACAGGTAAAAAGGTTCCCATTGCGGACGGCCATCACCTGTGCTGGCTGACGACCGGTGACGCCGTTAGTTTACTTGAAAGAATATTTGGGAAAGCACTAATATATAACAACATAAAAAATCAGCTGTTAAGAAAAATGCTTGAATCTGGTGAGAAAATTGCGGTGATCTCCATAGCTCACACGATTCCCTGCAAAGAATGTACGGCAATGGTCAGACACTCGGATACAGTTTATGGATGCACACGAATTTATACCTCTGAGGAGCAGTAGAAAGTTCGCAAGCGGTTTAAATTTAATATAATGAAGCTTCCTTAACTCTCAACGCACAGTAGATACTAATCTCGTTAGGACAACACCCAGCGTCCGCAGCTTAGACTTCAACGGCAGAACCTAATGTCGGAACACAAAACTCGTTCCTCTTTCCGCAAGCGAATTAAATTTCTTCATCCCTTTTTCAAGATTCAAATCAAGTCAACTTATGCAACTGTATATAAGCTTAAAACTTCAGCATTTACTTCGTCAATCAGATTACTGGTTTGTGCAGGACGGCATCCTCTAGATAACTGGCCGATTTCTTTAAAGGGGACAGAAATATTTTTTTTATATTGTCAGTTAAACTTTTGATTCACTAACTCACTTTACTTATGCATATAATGTACCTAACTAAAAAAAATAATAGAAAAAAACGCATAATCATCTTCATCTATAGTAACGTGTGTGTGTGTGTGTGTGTGTGTGTGTGTGTGTGTGTGTGTGTAAGAGAGAGAGAGAGAGTTTGGGATCGTATAGTGCCAGTCTGGCGAGGCTACTTGCCCCCCCCCCCTCCCCCCCCCCCGACACACACACACACACACACACACACACACACACACACACATACACACACCTCCCTCCTTGCCGGGCAGATGGAATGATACGGTCGTGGGTGGCCGCCGCCGCACGATCTGCACCCGTCAGGCGGCCCAGCCCCGTGCCCGTCTTAGCATAAATTAAGGTTAAATCCAATTAACCACCTTATTAAGGGCTACCAGCAGCGTAGGAGATAGCGTCTCTTCTCCTCCCTATTATTTAAACATATATGCGAAATTGATACGCTGCTTGTTTAGAAAGACTTACGGAATTATAACAAATCCCGGTGTTTGAAATGGTTAACTTCTTGTATTCATATATTCCATTTTGACAAGAGTTGATTATCTTTTTCATATGTCTGAATGGAGATCAACCTAGCACGGTGGGTGAGGTGATGGCTGTCATCTGCGTTTAAACCTCTCACCACTTTTCAATGTCTTCAAGTGGCTGAAGAGAACTATAAGAGCACGGAGTTGATCAGACCTGACTCACTGTACCTCAAGACGATACCAGCAACAGGAGGCAGTGTGACCGTCAGGAGATAGATAAATGGATAATTAGATAGATAGATAGATAGATAGATAGAGAGAGAGAGAGAGAGAGAGAGAGAGAGAGAGAGAGAGAGAGAGAGAGAGAGAGAGATAGACGTTCTACATTGTGCGGCATCACCATCATTCTGTGTGTGTTGTCACGGGCCGCGCGGTCAACCAGCTCTAGATTCGGGGGGGTGCAATGTCAACTCCAAGGTCCCCAAAACGGCTTACTCGAATCCGAGGTGATGTGTTGAATCGAGCCCTATGTGTAAATACCAGAGAGAGGAATGGCCCACCCAATCACCGGAACCAAGAGCCTCGGGGGTCGCTTTGCTCAGCCAGGGTGGCGAGCGGCATCCCTGATCGCCTCGTGGTACCGGAAGAAGCGGGAGCAGTAAAAAATATAAACTCCCCAAAACGCCGTCGGCAGTCAGAGGTGAGGCGCTAAAGACGGGAAACAGAGCGGTGTCGTGCTCCGTCTGAGTTCCCGGCACTAATGGTGGCGGTCCCTTCAGGAAAAGGCGCTTCACACCTTCAGCAGCATGAGCGGGGCCTCGAAGCGTCGGCCGCCATGCAGGAGTTTCCAGCGTGCCCCTTCCCGGCATGGTAAAAAGAAGAGCCCCAAAAATAGAAAAGCAATGTATAAAAAAAAAAAATATATATCGTCTCAGCATCAAGAAACGAAAAGGAGAGAAAATACCAAGACAAAGAAAGAGTAATAAAAAAAAGTAAAAGAAAATATATATATAAAAAATACCAGAGAAGAAAATGAAAAAAAGAAAAAGAAAAATAAACTCGACCAGAGCAAAAAAGAAAAAAAGATAAAACAAAAAAATACAAACCAACTCGACCAGAGCAAAAAAAAAAAGAAAAAAAAATACAAACCAACTCGACCAGAGCAAAAAAGAAAAAAAATAGATAAAACAAAAAAATACAAACCAACTCGACCAGAGCAAAAAAAAATAGATAAAACAAAAAAATACAAACCAACTCGACCAGAGCAAAAAAGAAAAAAAATAGATAAAACAAAAAAATACAAACCAACTCGACCAGAGCAAAAAAGAAAGATAAAACTAAATAATACAAACCAACTCGACCAGAGCCAAAAAAAAAGATAAAACAAAAAAATACAAACCAACTCGACCAGAGCAAAAAAGAAAGATAAAACTAAATAATACAAACCAACTCGACCAGAGCCAAAAAAAAAAAGATAAAACAAAAAAATACAAACCAACTCGACCAGAGCAAAAAAAGAAAAAAAAATAGATAAAACAAAAAAATACAAACTAAATCGACCAGAGCCAAAAAAGAAAAAAAATAGATAAAACAAAAAAATACAAACCAACTCGACCAGAGCAAAAAAAAAAAAATAGATAAAACAAAAAAATACAAACCAACTCGACCAGAGCAAAAAAAAAAAAAAAAGATAAAACAAAAAAATACAAACCAACTCGACCAGAGCATAAAAAAAAAAGAAGACGGAAAAGACGACGAAGAAGACAAAGAAGAAGAAGACAAAGAAGAAGAAAACGAAGAAGAAGATGAAGAAGACGACGAAGAAGAAGACGGAAAAGACGACGAAGAAGACGAAGAAAAAGACGAGGAAGAAGAAAACGAAGAAGAAGAAGAAGACGAAGAAGACAAAAAAAAAGGCGAAGACGGAAAAGACGACGAAGAAGACGACGACGAAGAAAACGAAGAACACGACGAAGAAAACGAAGAAGACGACGAAGAAGACGAAGACGAAAAAGACGACGAAGAAGACGACGACAAAGAAGACTAAGAAGACGACGAAGAAGACGACGAAAAAGACGACGAAGAAGAAGACGAAGAAGATGAAGAAGACGAAGAAGACAAAGAATAAGACGACGAAGAAGATGAAGACGAAAAAAACGACGAAAAAGAAGACGAAGAAGAAGAAGACGAAGAAGAAGAAGAAGACGAAGAAGAAGAAGAAGACGAAGAAGAAGAAGACGAAAAAGAAGACGAAGAAGAAGAAGAAGACGAAGAAGTAGTCGAAGAAGAAGACGACGAAGAACACGACGAAGAAGACGAAGAAGACTACGAAAAAGAAGACGAGGAAGAAGACGACGAAGAGGAGGACGAACAAGGAGACGAAGAAGAGGACGAAGAAGAAGACGACGAAAAAGAAGATGAAGAAGAAGACGAAGAAGAAGACGACGAAGACGAAGGAGCAGCAGCCACGACGAGCGAGGGAGCAGCAGCCACGACGAGGGAGGGAGGGAACAGTAGCCACGACGAGGGAGGGAGCAGCAGCCACAACGAGGGAGGGAGCAGCAACCACGACGACGGAGGGAGCAGCAGCCACGACGACGGAGGGAGCAGCAGCCACGACGAGTGACGGAGCAGCAGCCACGACAAGGGAGGGTGCAGCAGCCACGACAAGGGAGGGAGCAGCAACCACGACGACGGAGGGAGCAGCAACCACGACGAGGGAGCAGCAGCCACGACGAGGGGAGCAGCATCCACGACGACGGAGGGAGCAGCAACCACGACGACGGAGGGAGCAGCAACCACGACGACGGAGGGAGCAGCAGCCACAAGGGAGGAGCAGCAGCCACGACGACGGAGGAGCAGCAGCCACGACGACGGAGGAGCAGCAGCCACGACAAGGAGGGAGCAGCAGCCACGACAAGGGGAGGGAGCAGCCACGACAAGGAGGAGCAGCAGCCACGACGACGGAGGGAGCAGCAACCACGACGACGGAGGAGCAGCAGCCACGACAAGGGAGGAGCAGCAGCCACGACGACGGAGTGGAGCAGCAGCCACGACGACGGAGGGAGCAGCAGCGACGACGGAGGGAGCAGCAGCCACGACGACGGAGGAGCAGCAGCCACGACGACGGAGTGGAGCAGCAGCCACGACAAGGAGGAGCAGCAGCCACGACGAGGGAGGGATATGTCATGTGATATGTTTTCTTTTCATATAATGTCGTGTGATATGTTTTCTTTTCATATAATGTCGTGTGATATGTTTTCTTTCCATATAATGTCGTGTGATATGTTTTTTTTTTATATAATGTCGTGTGATGTTTTCTTTCCATGTAATGTCGTGTGATATGTTTTTTTTTTCCATATAATGTCGTGTTATATGTTTTTTTTTCATATAATGTCGTGTTATATGTTTTATTTTCATATAATGTCGTGTGATATGTTTTCTTTTCATGTAATGTCGTGTGATATGTTTTCTTTTTATGTAATGTCGTGTGATATGTTTTCTTTCCATATAATGTCGTGTGATATATTTTCTTTTCATATAATGTCGTGTGATATGTTTTCTTTTCATGTAATGTCGTTTGATATGTTTCATTTCCATATAATGTCGTGTGATATGTTTTCTTTTCATGTAATGTCGTGTGATATGTTTCATTTCCATATAATGTCGTGTGATATGTTTTCTTTCCATATAATGTCGTGTGATATGTTTTCTTTCCATATAATGTCGTGTGATATGTTTTCTTTTCATATAATGTTGTGTGATATGTTTTCTTTTCATATAATGTTGTGTGATATGTTTTCTTTTCATGTAATGTCGTGTGATATGTTTTCTTTTCATATAATGTCGTGTGATATGTTTTCTTTTCATATAATGTTGTGTGATATGTTTTGTTTTCATATAATGTCGTGTGATGTTTTCTTTCTATGTAATGTCGTGTGATATGTTTTCTTTTCATATAATGTCGTGTGATGTTTTCTTTCCATGTAATGTCGTGTGATATGTTTTCTTTTCATATAATGTCGTGTGATATGTTTTCTTTCCATATAATGTCGTGTGATATTTTTTCTTTTCATATAATGTCGTGTGATATGTTTTCTTTTCATATAATGTCGTGTGATATGTTTTCTTTTCATATAATGTCGTGTGATATGTTTTCTTTTCATATAATGTCGTGTGATATGTTTTCTTTTCATATAATGTCGTCTGATATGTTTTCTTTTCATATAATGTCGTGTGATATGTTTTCTTTTCATATAATGTCGTGTGATATGTTTTCTTTTCATATAATGTCGTGTGATATGTTTTCTTTTCATATAATGTCGTGTGATATGTTTTCTTTTCATATAATGTCGTGTGATGTTATCTTTCTATGTAATGTCGTGTGATATGTTTTCTTTCCATGTAATGTCGTGTGATGTTTTCTTTTCATATAATGTCGTGTGATGTTTTCTTTTCATATAATGTCGTGTGATATGTTTTCTTTTCATGTAATGTCGTGTGATATGTTTTCTTTCCATATAATGTCGTGTGATATGTTTTTTTTCATATAATGTAGTGTTCTGTTTTTTTTAATGTAATGTCGTGTGTTATGTTTTTCATATAATGTCGAGTGATATGGTTTTTTTTCATATAAGGTCTCGTGATATGTTTTCTTTTCATATAATGTCGTGTGATATGTTTTCTTTCCATATAATGTCGTGTGATATGTTTTCTTTTCATGTAATGTCGTGTGATATGTTTTCTTTTCATATAATGTCGTGTGATATGTTTTCTTTCCATGTAATGTCGTGTGATGTTTTCTTTTCATATAATGTCGTGTGATATGTTTTCTTTCCATGTAATGTCGTGTTATATGTTTTCTTTTCATGTAATGTCGTGTGATATGTTTTCTTTTCATATAATGTCGTGTGATGTTATCTTTCTATGTAATGTCGTGTGATATGTTTTCTTTTCATGTAATGTCGTGTGATATGTTTTCTTTCCATATAATGTCGTGTGATGTTTTCTTTTCATATAATGTCGTGTGATATGTTTTCTTTTCATGTAATGTCGTGTGATATGTTTTCTTTCCATGTAATGTCGTGTGATATGTTTTCTTTCCATGTAATGTCGTGTGATATGTTTTCTTTTCATATAATGTCGTGTGATGTTTTCTTTTCATATAATGTCGTGTGATATGTTTTCTTTTCATGTAATGTCGTGTGATATGTTTTCTTTCCATGTAATGTCGTGTGATGTTTTCTTTTCATATAATGTCGTGTGATATGTTTTCTTTCCATGTAATGTCGTGTGATATGTTTTCTTTTCATATAATGTCGTGTGATATGTTTTCTTTTCATATAATGTAGTGATATGTTTTCTTTTCATGTAATGTCGTGTGATATGTTTTCTTTCCATATAATGTCGTGTGATATGTTTTCTTCCATATAATGTCGTGTGATATGTTTTCTTTCATGTAATGTCGTGTGATATGTTTTCTTTCATATAATGTCGTGTTATATTTTTTTTTTCATGTAATGTCGTGTGATATGTTTTCTTTCCATATAATGTCGTGTGATATGTTTTCTTTCCATATAATGTCGTGTGATATGTTTTCTTCCATGTAATGTCGTGATATGTTTTCTTTGCATATAATGTCGTGTGATATGTTTTCTTTCCATGTAATGTCGTGTGATATGTTTTCTTTCCATATAATGTCGTGTGATATGTTTTCTTTCCATATAATGTCGTGTGATATGTTTTCCTTCCATGTAATGTCGTGTGATATGTTTTCTTTTCATGTAATGTCGTGTGATATGTTTTCTTTCCATATAATGTCGTGTGATATGTTTTCTTTCCATATAATATCGTGTGATATGTTTTCTTTCCATATAATGTCGTGTGATATGTTTTCTTTCCATGTAATGTCGTGTGATATGTTTTCTTTCCATATAATGTCGTGTGATATGTTTTCTTTTCATGTAATGTCGTGTGATATGTTTTCTTTTCATGTAATGTCGTGTGATATGTTTTCTTTCCATGTAATGTCGTGTGATATGTTTTCTTTCCATGTAATGTCGTGTGATATGTTTTCTTTACATATAATGTCGTGTGATATGTTTTCTTTTCATGTAATGTCGTGTGATATGTTTTCTTTTCATGTAATGTCGTGTGATATGTTTTCTTTTCATATAATGTCGGGTGATATGTTTTCTTTCCATGTAATGTCGTGTGATATGTTTTCTTTTCATGTAATGTCGTGTGATATGTTTTCTTTTTCATTTAATGTCGTGTGATATGTTTCTTTTTCATGTAATGTCGTGATATGTTTCTTTTTCATGTAATGCAGCTCGATAGGTGAGTTTCAGCAGCCACGACGACAGAGGGAGCAGCTGCCACGACTAGGGAGGGAGCAGCAGCCACGACGACAGAGGGAGCAGAAGCCACGACGAGGGAGGGAGCAGCAGCCACGACGATGAAGGGAGCAGCAGCCACGACGAGGGAGGGAGCAGCAGCCACGACGACGGAGGGAGCAGCAGCAACGAGGGAGGGAGCAGCAGCCACGAGGGAGGAGCAGCAGCTATGACGAGGGAGGAGGAGCAGCAGCCACGACGACGGAGGGAGCAGCCACGATGATGGAGGGAGCAGCAGCAATGACGAGGGAGGGAGCAGCAGCATGACGATGGAGGGAGCAGCAGCATGACGATGGAGGGAGCAGCAGCATGACGATGGAGGAGCAGCAGCTACGACGAGGGAGGGAGCAGCAGCTACGATGAGGAGGGAGCAGCAGCATGACGATGGAGGAGCA
The DNA here is from genome assembly GCF_024679095.1 of Eriocheir sinensis. NCBI lineage: Eukaryota > Metazoa > Arthropoda > Malacostraca > Decapoda > Varunidae > Eriocheir > Eriocheir sinensis. The sequence continues at coordinate 103,043 of NW_026111939.1, forward strand.
GCAGCTACGATGATGGAGGGAGCAGCAGCAATGATGAGGGAGGAGCAGCCACGACGATGGAGGAGCAGCAGCTACGATGATGGAGGGAGCAGCAGCACGATGAGGGAGGGAGCAGCAACGACGAGGGAGGGAGCAGCAGACGACGGAGGGAGCAGCAGCATGATGAGTGAGGGAGCAGCAGCTACGATGAGGGAGGGAGCAGCAGCATGATGAGGGAGCAGCAGCATGACGAGGGAGGGAGCAGCAGCTACGATGAGGGAGGGAGCAGCATGATGAGGGAGGGAGCAGCAGCATGATGATGGAGGGAGCAGCAGCACGACGATGGAGGGAGCAGTAGCACGATGATGGAGGGAGCAGCAGCATGACGAGGGAGGGAGCAGCAGCATGATGATGGAGGGAGCAGCATGATGATGGAGGGAGCAGCAGCCACGATGATGGAGGGAGCAGCAGCATGATGATGGAGGGAGCAGCAGCCATGATGATGGAGGGAGTAGCAGCATGATGAGGGGAGCAGCAGCATGATGAGGGAGCAGCAGCATGATGATGGAGGGAGTAGCAGCATGATGATGAGGGAGCAGTAGCACGATGAGGGAGGGAGCAGCATGATGATGGAGGGAGCAGCAGCATGATGAGGGAGGGAGCAGAAGCATGATGAGGGAGGGAGCAGTAGCACGACGATGGAGGGAGCAGCAGCATGATGATGGAGGAGCAGCAGCATGACGATGGAGGGAGCAGCAGCATGATGAGGGAGGGAGCAGCAGCCACGATGATGGAGGGAGCAGCAGCATGACGATGGAGGAGCAGCAGCACGACGATGGAGGGAGCAGCAGCCACGACGATGGAGGAGCAGCAGCTACGACGATGGAGGAGAGCAGCATGACGATGGAGGGAGCAGCAGCCACGATGACGGAGGGAGTAGCAGCTACGATGATGGAGGGAGCAGCATGATGATGGAGGGAGCAGCAGCATGATGATGGAGGGAGCAGAAGCATGATGATGGAGGGAGCAGCAGCCATGATGATGGAGGGAGCAGCATGATGGAGGGAGCAGCAGCCACGACGATGGAGGGAGCAGCAGCCACGACGATGGAGGGAGCAGCAGCCACGACGACGGAGGGAGCAGCAGCACGATGATGGAGGGAGTAGCAGCTACGACGATGGAGGGAGCAGCAGCCACGATGGAGGAGCAGCAGCCACGACGATGGAGGAGCAGCAGCCACGATGATGGAGGAGCAGCAGCCACGACGATGGAGGGAGCAGCAGCACGACGATGGAGGAGCAGCAGCCACGACGATGGAGGGAGCAGCAGCATGACGATGGAGGGAGCAGCCACGACGATGGAGGAGCAGCAGCCACCACGAGGGAGGGAGCAGCAGCCACGACTAGATAGGGAGCAGCAGAAACGACGAGGGAGGGAGCAGCAGCCACGACGAGGGAGGGAGCAGCAGCCACGACGACGAAGGGAGCAGCAGCCACGACGAGGGAGGGAGCAGCAGCCACGACGGAAACACTGAAGAAATGGTACAAAGAAAAAAAAAACTGAAGAAACGATGATTCAAACACACACCAAAAAAATAAAACGAAAAAATAAATACACCGAGGAAACGATGTATTTAAAAATTTCGGGAATTAAGAAGTAATAGAAACACACCAAAAAAAAGGAATAAAACATCAAGGCAAGCGTTAAGGCCTTTGGTGTTGTGTGTTGCGTAGGGTTGCTGACTTCTCTGGGATGAAGGGGACTCCTCCTGAGCAGCATACAGCACCGAGATAACGCGATATAGCTAGCCTTCACAACACAAGGAAACGGAAAGTAAAGAAAAATAACACCGAAGAATGGAGACCAAAGAAGAATACACCGAAGAAACGATACAAAGAAAAATACACCGAAGAAACGATACAAAGGAAAATACACCGAAGAAACGATACAAAGAAAAATACACCGAAGAAAAGGTATAAAGAAAAATATACCGATGAAACGACGATGAAAAGAAAAATATAGAAAAATACATCGAAGAAACGATACAAAGAAAAATACACCGAAGAAACGATACAAAGAAAAATACGTCGAAGAAACGATACAAAGAAAAATTCGTCGAAGAAACGATACAAAGAATAATACACCGAAGAAACGATACAAAGAAAAATACGTCGAAGAAACGATACAAAGAAAAATTCGTCGAAGAAACGATACAAAGAAAAATACACCGAAGAAACGATACAAAGAAAAATACGTCGAAGAAACGATACAAAGAAAAATACGTCGAAGAAACGTTACAAAGAAAAATACATCGAAGAAATGATACAAAGAAAAATACATCGAAGAAACGATACAAAGAAAAATACGTCGAAGAAACGATACAAAGTAAAATACACCGAAGAAACGATACAAAGAAAAATACATCGAAGAAACGATACAAAGAAAAATACACCGAAAAAACTATACAAAGAAAAATACGTCGAAGAAACGTTACAAAGAAAAATACACCGAAGAAACGGTACAAAGAAAAATACACCGAAGAAACGGTACAAAGAAAAATACACCCAAGAAATGACGATACAACGATATTGTTATAAATAATCGGGATTTAAGAAGTGATAGAAACACATCAAGAAAGCCCCCCCCAAAAAAAAATTAAGGCAGGTGTTCTTTGGTGTTGTAGGGTTGCTGACTTCTGTGGGGTGAAGGAGACTCATCCTGAGCAGCATACAGCACCGAGATAAGGCGATATAGCAAGCCTTCACAACACAAGGAAACGGAAAGTAAAGAAAAATAACACCGAAGGAAGGATAGCAAACAAAAAAAACGAATACTACAGAAAATCACACCTAAGAAGCGATACAAAGAACAACACACTGAAGAAACGGTATAAAGAAAAATATACCGATGAGACGACGATAAAAATAAAAATACCGTACACCAAATGAACGGTCCAGAGAAAACTTTACCGGAGAAACGATACTACATAAACATACACCAAAAACGATACAAAGAAAAATGCACCAAAGAAACGGTATAAAGAAAAACAAACGGTATGAAGAAAAAGATGCCGAAGAAACGGCGATATAAAGAAAATTCATAAACGATAGTAAGAAAAAATACACCAAAGAAACAATACAAAGGAAAATACACCGAATCAACGAACAAAGAAGAATACATTGAAAAAGGATATTGTTAAAAAAATCGTTAATTAAGAAGTGATATAAACATTTGAAGAAAATGAAAAGAATCAAGGCAAGCGTTAAGGCCTTCAGTGTTGTATGTTGGGTAGGGTTGCTGACTTCTCTGGGGTGAAGGAGACTCATCCTGAGCAGCATACAGCACCGAGATAAGGCGATATAGCTAGCCTTCACAACACAAGGAACTAAAAAAAAAAAATAATAATAACATCGAAGGAAGATAGCAAAGAAAAATACACCAAAGGAACGTTCCATATAAAAATTTACCTAAGAAACGATACTACAGAAAAAATACACCAAAAAAAAAAGATACAAAGGAAAATACATCGAAGAAACGGCATAAAGAAAAATATACCGAAGAAACGACGATACAAATAAAAATACACTGAAGAAACGACGATACAAAAAATCATCGCAGAAAGGATACAAAGAAAAATACACCGAAGAAACAATACTACAGAAAAGACACCAAATAAATCAAAGAAAGAAACATACACCGAAGAAAAGATACAAAGAATAATACACTGAAGAAACGGTGTAAAGAAAAATATACCGATGAAACAACAATACAAAGAAAATACACCAAATGAACGATCCAGAGAAAAAAATAGCAAAGAAACGATACTACAGAAAAATACGCCAAAAAAAAAGATACAAAGAAAAATACAACGAAGAAACGGTATACAGGAAAATATACGAAAGAGACGACGATACAAAGAAATATGCACAGAAATATACAGAAGAAAAAGAAACGACGATACACAGAAATATGCACAGAAGAAACGACGATAGACAGAAATATACAGAAGAAACGACGATACACAGAAATATGCACAGAAACGACGATGCACAGAAATATGCACAGAAGAAACGACGATACACAGAAATATGCACAGAAGAAACGACGATGCACAGAAATATGCACAGAAGAAACGACGATGCAGAGACTTATGCACAGAAGAAACGACGATGCACAGAATTATGCACACAACAAACGCCGATGCACCGAAATATGCACAGAAGAAACGACGATGCACAGAATTATGCACAGAAGAAACGACGATGCACAGAATTATGCACAGAAGAAACGACGATGCACAGAATTATGCACAGAAGAAACGACGATGCACAGAATTATGCACAGAAGAAACGACGATACACAGAAATATGCACAGAAGAAACGACGATACACAGAAATATGCACAGAAGAAACGACGATGCACAGAAATATGCACAGAAGAAACGACGATGCACAGAAATATGCACAGAAGAAACGACGATACACAGAAATATGCACAGAAGAAACGACGATGCACAGAAATATGCACAGAAGAAAACGACGATACACAGAAATATGCACAGAAGAAATGACGATACACAGAAATATGCACAGAAGAAACGACGATACACAGAAATATGCAGAAGAAACGACGATACACAGAAATATGCACAGAAGAAACGACGATGCACAGAAATATGCACAGAAGAAACGACGATACACAGAAACATGCACAGAAGAAACGACGATGCACAGAAGAAACGACGTTATACAGAAATATGCACAGAAGAAACGACGATACACAGAAACATGCACAGAAGAAACGACGAAGCACAGAAATATGCACAGAAGAAACGACGATACACAGAAATATGCACAGAAGAAACGACGATACACAGAAATATGCACAGAAGAAACGACGATACACAGAAATATGCACAGAAGAAACGACGATACACAGAAATATGCACAGAAGAAACGACGATACACAGAAATATGCACAGAAGAAACGACGAATCAAAGAAGAAATGACGATACACAGAAATATGCACAGAAGAAACGACGATACACAGAAATATGCACAGAAGAAACGACGATACACAGAAATATGCACAGAAGAAACGACGATACACAGAAATATGCACAGAAGAAACGACGATACACAGAAATATGCACAGAAGAAAAGACGATGCACAGAAATATGCACAGAAGAAACGACGATACACATAAATATGCACAGAAGAAACGACGATCCACAGAAATATGCACAGAAGAAACGACGATACACAGAAATATGCACAGAAGAAACGACGATGCACAGAATTATGCACAGAAGAAACGACGATACACAGAAATATACACAGAAGAAACGACGACACAAAGAATTATGCACAGAAGAAACGACGATACACAGAAATATGCACAGAAGAAACGACGATGCACAGAAATATGCACAGAAGAAACGACGATACACAGAAATATGCACAGAAGAAACGACGATACACAGAAATATGCACAGAAGAAACGACGATACACAGAAATATGCACAGAAGAAACGACGATACACAGAAATATGCACAGAAGAAACGACGATACACAGAAATATGCACAGAAGAAACGACGATGCACAGAAATATGCAGAAGAAACGACGATACACAGAAATATGCACAGAAGAAACGACGATACACAGAAATATGCACAGAAGAAACGACGATGCACAGAAATATGCACAGAAGAAACGACGATGCACAGAAATATGCACAGAAGAAACGACGATACACAGAAATATGCACAGAAGAAACGACGATGCACAGAAATATGCACAGAAGAAACGACGATACACAGAAATATACACAGAAGAAACGACGATGCACAGAATTATGCACAGAAGAAACGACGATACACAGAAATATACACAGAAGAAACGACGACACAAAGAATTATGCACAGAAGAAACGACGATACACAGAAATATGCACAGAAGAAAAGACGATACAAAAACTACATATAAAAAACGTTATAATGAAAATATACCGAAGAAACGGTATAAAGACAAATACACCGAAGAAACGACGATACAAAAAATAGAAAAAAACGGTATAAAGAAAAATATACCGAAGAAACGACGATACAAATAACAAATACACAGAAGAAACAACGATACAAAAAAAAAAAAAAAACGGTATAAAAAATATACCGAAAAAACGAGGATACAATAAAATAAACAGAAGAAACGACGATAAAAAAAAGAAAAAACGGTATAAAGAAAAATGTAGAGAAGAAAACGACGATACAAATAAAATTATACAAAAGAATTAAGAAGTGATAGAAACACTTAAAGAAAAGGAAACTAATCAAGGCAAGCGTTAGGGCATTTTTGTTGTATGTTGGGTAGGGTTGCTGACTTATCTGGGGTGAAGGAGACTCATCCTGAGCAGCATACAGCACTGACATAAGGCGATATAGCTAGCCTACACAACACAAGGAAACAGAAAATTAAGAAAAAATACACCGAAGAAAGGAAAGTATAAGAAAATACGGGAATTAAGAAATGATGAAAACGGAAGAGGAAGCGACGGCAGAATAAGCAAAAGCAGTGAATGACGACGAATCAGATTTGGCGGAAGAAAGAGAAAAAGCACCAGCAGCGTGAGAGTGCTTAGCGGTGGTGTGTGTTGTTCTGTGTGTGTGTGCCCGGCGGTGGTGTCTGTTGTTGTGTGTGCCCTGCGGTGGTGTCTGTTGTTGTGTGTGTGTGCCTGGCGGTGGTGTCTGTTGTTGTGTGTGTGTGCCCGGCGGTGGTGTCTGTTGTTGTGTGTGTGTGCCCGGCGGTGGTGTCTGTTGTTGTGTGTGCCCGGCGGTGGTGTCTGTTGTTGTGTGTGTGCTCGGCGGTGGTGTCTGTTGTTGTGTGTGTGTGCCCGGCGGTGGTGAGATCGGAAGAGGAAGCGACAGAATAAGCAAAGCAAAGCAGAACGACGAATCTGTTGTTGTGTGTGTGTGTGCCCAGCAGTGGTGTCTGTTTGTGTGTGTGTGCGCGGGGGTGGTGTGTGTTTTTGTGTGTGTGTGCCCGGCGGTGGTGTCTGTTGTTGTGTGTGCCCTGCGGTGGTGTCTGTTGTTGTGTGTGTGTGCCTGGCGGTGGTGTCTGTTGTTGTGTGTGTGTGCCCGGCGGTGGTGTCTGTTGTTGTGTGTGTGTGTGCCCGGCGGTGGTGTCTGTTGTGTGTGTGTGCCCGGCGGTGATGTCTGTTGTGTGTGTGTGCCTGGCGGTGGTGTCTGTTGTTGTGTGTGTGTGCCCGGCGGTGGTGTCTGTTGTTGTGTGTGTGTGTGCTTGGCGGTTGTGTCTGTTGTGTGTGTGTGCTGGGCGGTGGTGTCTATTGTTGTGTGTGTGTGCCCGGCGGTGGTGTCTGTTGTTGTGTGTGTGTGACGGCGTTGGTGTCTGTTGTGTGTGTGCCTGGCGGTGGTCTGTTGTTGTGTGTGTGTGCTGGCGGTGGTGTCTGTGTGTGTGCCCGGCGGTGGTGTCTGTTGTTGTGTGTGTGCCCGGCGGTGGTGTCTGTTGTTGTGTGTGTGTGTGTGCCCAGCGGTGGTGTCTCTGTGTGTGTGTGCCGGCGGTGGTGTCTGTTGTTGTGTGTGTGCCTGGCGGTGGTGTCTGTTGTGTGTGTGTGCCGGCGGTGGTGTCTGTTGTTGTGTGTGTGTGTGCCCGGCGGTGGTGTCTGTTGTTGTGTGTGTGAGCTCGTCGGTGGTGTCTGTTGTGTGTGTGTGGTGGTGGTGTTTGTTGTGTGTGTGTGCCGGGCGGTGGTGTCTGTTGTTGTGTGTGTGTGCCCGGCGGTGGTGTCTGTTGTTGTGTGTGTGTGCCGGCGGTGGTGTCTGTTGTTATGTGTGTGTGTGCTCGGCGGTGGTGTCTGTTGTTGTGTGTGTGTGCTGGCGGTGGTGTCTGTTGTGTGTGTGTGCCTGGCGGTGGTGTCTGTTGTTGTGTGTGTGTGCTGGCGGTGGTGTCTGTTGTTCTGTGTGTGTGTGCCTGGCGGTGGTGTCTGTTGTTCTGTGTGTGTGCCTGGCGGGGGTGGTGTCTGTTGTGTGTGTGCGCTCGGCGGTGGTGTCTATTGTTGTGTGTGTGTTCCTGGCGGTGGTGTCTGTTCTTCTGTGTGTGTGTGTTCGGCGGTGGTGTCTGTTGTTGTGAGTGCGTGTGCCCGGCGGTGGTGTCTGTTGTTGTGTGCGTGTGCACGGCGGTGGTGTCTGTTGTGTGTGTGTGCCCGGCGGTGGTGTCTGTTGTTCTGTGTGTGCCTGGCGGTGGTGTCTGTTGTGTGTGTGTGCCCGGCGGTGGTGTCTGTTGTGTGTGTGCTCGGCGGTGGTGTCTGTTGTTGTGTGTGTGCCGGCGGTGGTGTCTGTTGTTGTGTGTGTTCCCGGCGGTGGTGTCTGTTGTTGTGTGTGTGTACCCGGTGATGGTGTCTGTTGTTGTGTGTGTACCCGGCGGTGGTGTCTGTTGTTGTGTGTGTGCCCGGCGGTGGTGTCTGTTGTTGTGTGTGTGTGCCCGGTGGTGTCTGTTGTTCTGTGTGTGTGCCCGGCGGTGGTGTCTGTTGTGTGTGTGTGCCTGGCGGTGGTGTCTGTTGTTCTGTGTGTGTGTGCCTGGCGGTGGTGTCTGTTGTTCTGTGTGTGTGCCTGGCGGTGGTGTCTGTTGTTCTGTGTGTGTGCTCGGCGGTGGTGTCTGTTGTTGTGTGTGTGTGCCCGGCGGTGGTGTCTGTTGTTGTGTGTGTGTGTGTGCACGGCGGTGGTGTCTGTTGTTGTGTGTGTGTGCTTGGCTGTGGTGTCTGTTGTTGTGTGTGTGTGTGCCCGGCGGTGGTGTCTGTTGTTCTGTGTGTGTGTGCTCGGCGGTGGGGTGTGTTGTTGTGTGTGTGCCCGGCGGTGGTGTCTGTTGTTGTGTGTGTGCTCGGCGGTGATGTCTGTTGTGTGTGTGTGTGGCGGTGGTGTCTGTTGTTGTGTGTGTGTGCCCGGCGGTGGTGTCTGTTGTGTGTGTGTGCCCGGCGGTGGTGTCTGTTGTTGTGTGTGTGTGCCCGGCGGTGGTGTCTGTTGTTGTGTGTGTGTGCCCGGCGGTGGTGTCTGTTGTTGTGTGTGTGTGTGCCCGGCGGTGGTGTCTGTTGTTGTGTGTGTGCCCGGCGGTGTTTTCTGTTGTGTGTGTGTGCCTGGCGGTGGTGTCTGTTGTTGTGTGTGTGCCTGGCGGTGGTGTCTGTTGTGTGTGTGTGCCCGGCGGTGGTGTCTGTTGTTGTGTGTGTGTGCTTGGCGGTGGTGTCTGTTGTTGTGTGTGTGTGCCCGGCGGTGGTGTCTCTTGTGTGTGTGTGTGCCGGCGGGGGGGTTTGTTGTGGTGTGCGTGTGCCGGGCGGTGGTGTCTGTTTTTGTGTTTGTGTGCTCGGCGGTGGTGTCTGTTGCTGTGTGTGTGTGCCTGGCGGTGGTGTGTTTTGGTGTGTGTGTGCCCGGCGGTGGTGTCTGTTGTTGTGTGTGTGTGCCCGGCGGTGGTGTCTGTTGTTGTTTGTGTGTGCCCGGCGGTGGTGTCTGTTGTGTGTGTGTGCCTGGCGGTGGTGTCTCTTGTATGTGTGTGTGTGCCCGCGGTGGTGTGAGTTGTGGTGTGTGTGTGTGCCTGGCGGTGGTGTCTGTTGTGTGTGTGTGCCCGCCGGTGGTGTCTGTTGTGTGTGTGCCGGCGATGGTGTCTGTAGTTGTGTGTGTGTGCCCGGAGGTGGTGTCTGTTGTGTGTGTGTGCCCGGCGGAGGTGTCTGTTGTTGTGTGTGTGTGCCCGGAGGTGGTGTCTGTTGTTGTGTGTGTGCCGGCGGTGGTGTCTGTTGTTGTGTGTGTGTGCCCGGCGGTGGTGTCTGTTGTTGTGTGTGTGTGCCCGGCGGTGGTGTCTGTTGTTGTGTGTGTGTGCCTGGCGGTGGTGTCTGTTGTTGTGTGTGTGCCCAGCGGTGATGTCGGTTGTTGTGTCTGTGTGACCCGTGATGGTGTCTGGTGTTGTGTGTGTGTGCACGGGGGTGGTGTCTGTTGTTGTGTGTGTGCCCGGCGGGGGTGTCTGTTGTTGTGTGTGCCCGGCGGTGGTGTCTGTTGTGTGTGTGCCCGGCGGTGGTGTCTGTTGTTGTGTAGGTGTGCCCGGTGGTGGTGTCTGTTGTGTGTGTGTGCCGGGCGGTGGTGTCTGTTGTTGTGTGTGTGTGCCGGGCGGTGGTGTCTGTTGTTGTGTGTGTGTGCCTGGCGGTGGTGTCTGTTGTTGTGTGTGTGCCCGGCGTTGGTGTCTGTTGTTGTGTGTGTGTGCCCGGCGGTGGTGTCTGTTGTTCTGTGTGTGTACCCGGCGGTGATTTTTGTTTTTGTGCGTGTGCCCGGCGGTGGTGTCTGTTGTTGTGTGTGTGTGCCCGGCGGTGGTGTCTGTTGTTGTGTGTGTGTGTGCCCGGCGGTGGTGTCTGTTGTTGTGTGTGTGCTCGGTGGTGGTGTCTGTTGTGTGTGTGTGCCTGGCGGTGGTGTCTGTTGTTGTGTGAGTGGGCCCGGCGGTGGTGTCTGTTGTTGTGTGTGTGTGCCCGGCGGTGGTGTCTGTTGTTGTGTGTGTGCCCGGCGGTGGTATTTGTTGTTGTGTGTTCCCGGCGGTGGTGTCTGTTGTTGTGTGTGTGCCCTGCGGTGGTGTCTGTTGTTGTGTGTGTGTGCTTGGCGGTGGTGTCTGTTGTTATGTGTGCCGGCGGTGGTGTCTGTTGTTGTGTGTGTGCCCGGCCGTGGTGTCTGGTGTTGTGTGTGTGTGCCCGGCGGTGGTGTCTGGTGTTGTGTGTGTGCCGGCGGTGGTGTCTGTTGGTGTGTGTGTGTGCCTGGCGGTGGTGTCTGTTGTTGTGTGTGTGCCCGGGGGTGGGGTCTGTTGTTGTGTGTGTGTGCGCGGCGGTGGTGTCTGTTGGTTTGTGCGTGTGCCCATCGGTGGTGTCTGTTATTGTGTGTGTGTGTGCCCGGCGGTGGTGTCTGTTGTGTGTGTGACAGGCGGTGGGGTGTGTTGTTGTGTGTGTGCCCGGTGGTGTCTGTTGTTGTGTGTGTGTGCCTGGCGGTGGTGTCTGTTGTGTGTGTGTGCCCGGCGGTGGTGTCTGTTGTTGTGTGTGTGTGCCCGGCGGTGGTGTCTGTTGTTGTGTGTGTGTGCCCGGCGGTGGAGTCGGTTGTTGTGTGTCTTTGTGCCCGGTGGTGGTGTCTGTTGATGTGTGTGTGTGTGCCCGGCAGTGGTGTCTGTTGTTGTGTGTGTGTGCCCGGTGGTGGTGTCTGTTGTTGTGTGTGTGTGCCTGGCGGTGGTGTCTGTTGTTGTGTGTGGTGGTGTCTGTTGTGTGTGTGTCCGGCGGTGGTGTCTGTTGTTGTGTGTGTGCTCGGGGGTGTTGTCTGTTGTGTGTGAGTGTGCCCGACGGTGGTGTCTGTTGTTGTGTGTGTGTGCCCGGCGGTGGTGTCTGTTGTTGTGTGTGTGTGCCCGACAGTGGTGTCTGTTGTTGTGTGTGTGTGTGGCCGGCGGTGGTGTCTGTTGTTGTGTGTTCCCGGCGGTGGTGTCTGTGTGTGCCTGGCGGTGGTGTCTGTTGTTGTGTGTGTGTGCCTGGCGGTGGTGTCTGTTGTTGTGTGTGCGTGCCCGGCGGTGGTGTCTGTGGTTGTGTGTGTGTGCCCGGCGGTGGTGTCTGTTGTTGTGTGTGTGTGCCCGGCGGTGGTGTCTGTTGTTGTGTGTGTGTGTTCGGCGGTGGTGTCTGTCATGTGTGTGTATTTGCTCGGCGGTGGTGTCTGTTGTTGTGTGTGCCTAGCGGTGGTGTCTGTTGCTGTGTGTGTGTGTGCCCGGCGGTGGTGTCTGTTGTTGTGTGTGTGTGCCCGGCGGTGGTGTCTGTTGTTGTGTGTGTGTGCCCGGCGGTGGTGTCTGTTGTTGTGTGTGTGTGTGCCCGGCGATGGTGTCTGTTGTTGTGTGTGTGCCCGGCGGTGGTGTCTGTTGTGTGTGCGTGTGCCCGGCGGTGGTGTCTGTTGTGGTGTGTGTGTGCCTGGCGGTGGTGTCTGTTGTGTGTGTGTGCCTGGCGGTGGTGTCTGTTGTGTGTGTGTGTGCCTGGCGGTGGTGTCTGTTGTTGTGTGTGCCTGGCGGTGGTGTCTGTTGTGTGTGTGTGTGTCTGGCGGTGGTGTGTCTGTTGTGTGTGTGTGCCCGGCGGTGGTGTCTGTTGTTGTGTGTGTGTGCCGGCGGGGGTGTCTGTTGTTGGGTGGTCCCGGCGGTGGTGTCTGTGTGTGTGTGCCGGCGGTGGTGTCTGTTATTGTGTGTGTGCTCCCGGCGGTGGTGTCTGTTATTGTGTGTGTGCCCGGCGGTGGTGTCTGTTGTGTGTGTGTGTGCTCGGCGGTGGTGTCTGTTGTGTGTGTGTGCCCGGCGGTGGTGTCTGTTGTGGTGTGTGTGTGCCTGGTGGTGTCTGTTGTGTGTGTGTGCCCGGCGGTGGTGTCTGTTGTGTGTGTGTGCCTGGCGGTGGTGTCTGTTGTTGTGTGTGTGCCCGGCGGTGGTGTCTGTGTGTGTGTGTCCGGCGGTGGTGTCTGTTGTTGTGTGTGTGCCCGGCGGTGGTGTCTGTTCTTGTGTGTGTGTGCCCGGCGGTGGTGTCTGTTGTTGTGTGTGTGCCCGGCGGTGGTGTCTGTTGTTGTGTGTGTGTGCCCGGCGGTGGTGTCTGTTGTTGTGTGTGTGTCCGGCGGTGGTGTCTGTTGTTGTGTGTGTGTCAGCGGCGGTGGTGTCTGTTGTGTGTGTGTGCCTGGCGGTGGCGTCTGTTGTTGTGTGTGTGCCGGCGGTGGTGTCTGTTGTTGTGTGTGTGCCCGGCGGTGGTGTCTGTTGTGTGTGTGTGTCCGGCGGTGATGTCTGTTGTGTTGTGTGTGTGCCCGGCGGTGGTGTCTGTTGTTGTGTGTGTGTGCCTGGCGGTGGTGTCTGTTGTTGTGTGTGTGCCCGGCGGTGGTGTCTGTTGTTGTGTGTGTGTGCCCGGCGTTGGTGTCTGTTGGTGTGTGTGTGTGTGTGTGCCCGGCGGTGGTGTCTGTTGTTGTGTGTGTGTGCCCGGCGGTGGTGTCTGTTGTTGTGTGTGTGTGCCCGGCGGTGGTGTCTGTTGGTGTGTGTGTGTGCCTGGCGGTGGTGTCTGTTGTTGTGTGTTATTGCCAGGCGGTGGTGTTTGTTGTTGTGTGTGTGCCTGGCGGTGGTGTCTGTTGTGTGTGTGTGCCCGGCGGTGGTGTCTGTTGTTGTGTGTGTGTGCCTGGCGGGGGTGTCTGTTGTTGTGTGTGTGTGCCTGGCGGTGGTGTCTGTTGGTGTGTGTGTGTGCCTGGCGGTGGTGTCTGGTGTTGTGTGTGTGCTTGGCGGTGGTGTCTGTTGTTGTGTGTATGACCGGCGGTGGTGTCTGTTGTTGTATGTGTGCCTGGCGGTGGTGTCTGTTGTGTGTGTGTGCCCGGCGGTGGTGTCTGTTGTGTGTGATTGCCTGGCGGTGGTTTCTGTTGTGTGTGTGTGCCCGGCGGTGGTGTCTGTTGTTGTGTGTGTGTGCCCAGCGGTGGTGTCTGTTGTTGTGTGTGTGGGCACGGCGGTGGTGTCTCTTGTGTGTGTGTGCCTGGCGGTGGTGTCTGTTGTTGTGTGTGAATGCCTGGCGGTGGTGTCTGTTGTTGTGTGTGTGTGCCCGGCGGTGGTGTCTGTTGTGTGTGTGTGCCCGGCGGTGGTGTGTGTTGTTGTGTGTGTGTGGCCGGCGGTGGTGTCTGTTGTTGTGTGTGTGTGTGCCCGGCGGTGGTGTCTGTTGTTGTGTGTGTGCCCGGCGTTGGTGTCTGTTGGAGTGTGTGTGTGTGCCCGGCGGTGGTGTCTCTTGTGTGTGTGTGCCGGGCGGGGGTGTCTGTTGTTGTGTGTGATTGCCTGGCGGTGGTGTCTGTTGTGTGTGTGTGCCCGGCGGTGGTGTCTGTTGTTGTGTGTGTGTGCCGGGCGGTGGTGTCTGTTGTTGTGTGTGTGTGCCCGGCGTTGGTGTCTGTTGTTGTGTGTGTGCCCGGCGGTGGTGTCTGTTGTGTGTGTGCCCGGCGGTGGTGTCTGTTGTTGTGTTTGTGTGCCCGGCGGTGGGGTCTCTTGTGTGTGTGTGCCGGGCGGTGGTGTCTGTTGTTGTGTGTGTGCCCGGCGGTGGTGTCTGTTGTGTGTGTGCCCGGGGGTGTTGGCTGTTGTGTGTGTGTGCCGGCGGTGGTGTCTGTTGTTGTGTGTGTGCCCGGCGGTGGTGTCTGTTGTTGTGTGTGTGTGCCTGGCGGTGGTGTGTGTTGGTGTGTGTGTGACCGGCGGTGGTGTGTGTTGTTGTGTGTGTCCGGTGGTGTCTGTTGTTGTGTGTGTGTGCCCGGCGGTGGTGTCTGTTGTTGTGTGTGTGTGCCCGGCGGTGGTGTCTGTTGTTGTGTGTGTGCCTGGCGGTGGTGTCTGTTGTGTGTGTGTGGCGGTGGTGTCTGTTGTTGTGTGTGTGCCAGCCGGTGGTGTCTGTTGTTGTGTGTGTGTGTCCGGCGGTGGTGTCTGTTGTTGTGTGTGTGCCCGGCTGTGGTGTTTGTTGTTGTGTGTGTGTGCCAGGCGGTGGTGTCTTTTGTTGATTGTGTGTGCCTTGCTGTGGTGTCTGTTGTTGTGTGTGTGTCCGGTGGTGGTGTTTGTTGTTGTGTGTGTGTGTGTGTGTGTGTGTCCGGCGGTGGTGTGTGTTTTTGTGTGTGTGTGCCCGGCGGTGGTGTCTGTTGTTGTGTGTGTGTGTCCGGCGGTGGTGTCTGTGTGTGTGTGTGTGTGTCCGGCGGTGGTGTCTGTTGTTGTGTGTGTGCCCGGCGGTGGTATCTGTTGTTGTGTGTGTGTGTGCCCGGCGGTGGTGTCTGTTGTGTGTGTGTCTGGCGGTGGTGTCTGTTGTGTGTGTGTGTCCGGCGATGGTGTCTGTTGTTGTGTGTGTGTGCTTGGCGGTGGTGTCTGTTGTTGTGTGTGTGTGTGTGTGTGTGTGTGTGTGTTCGGCGGTGGTGTCTGTTGTGTGTGTGTGTGTGCCCGGCGGTGGTGTCTGTTGGTGTGTGTGTGTGTGTGTGTGTCCGGCGGGGGTGTCTGTTGTTGTGTGTGTGTGCCCGGCGGTGGTGTCTGTTGATGTGTGTGTGTGTGTGTGTGTGTGTGTGTGTCCGGCGGGGGTGTCTGTTGTTGTGTGTGTGTGCCCGGCGGTGGTGTCTGTTGTTGTGTGTGTTTGCCCGGCGGTGGTGTCTTTTTTTTTTTGTGTGTGTGTGTGTTCGGCGGTGGTGACCGTTGTTGTGTGTGTGTGTGCCCGCAATGGTGTCTCTTGTTGTGTGTGTGTGCCCGGCGGTGGTGTCTGTTGTTGTGTGTGTGTGCACGGCGGTGGTGTCTGCTGTTGTGTGTGTGTGCACGGCGGTGGTGTCTGCTGTTGTGTGTGTGTGCACGGCGGTGGTGTCTGCTGTTGTGTGTGTGTGCACGGCGGTGGTGTCTGCTGTTGTGTGTGTGTGCACGGCGGTGGTGTCTGTTGTTGTGTGTGTGTGCCCGGCAATGGTGTCTGTTGTTGTGTGTGTGTGTGCTCGGCGGTGGTGTCTGTTGTTGTGTGTGTGTGTGCTCGGCGGTGGTGTCTGTTGTGTGTGTGTGCTCGGCGGTGGTGTCTGTTGTTGTGTGTGTGTGCTCGGCAATGGTGTCTGTTGTTGTGTGTGTGTGTGCTCGGCGGTGGTGTCTGTTGTTGTGTGTGTGCTCGACGGTGGTGTCTGTTGTTGTGTGTGTGAGCCCGGCAATGGTGTCTGTTGTTGTGTGTGTGTGTGCTCGGCGGTGGTGTCTGTTGTTGTGTGTGTGTGTGCTCGGTGGTGGTGTCTGTTGTTGTGTGTGTGCTCGGCGGTGGTGTCTGTTGTTGTGTGTGTGTGCTCGGCAATGGTGTCTGTTGTTGTGTGTGTGTGTGCTCGGCGGTGGTGTCTGTTGTTGTGTGTGTGCTCGACGGTGGTGTCTGTTGTTGTGTGTGTGAGCCCGGCAATGGTGTCTGTTGTTGTGTGTGTGTGCTCGGCGGTGGTGTCTGCTGTTGTGTGTGTTCCCGGCAATGGTGTCTGTTGTTGTGTGTGTGTGCTCGTCGGGGGTGTCTGTTTGTGTGTGTGTGTGCCCGGCATTGGTGTCTGTTGTTGTGTGTGTGTGTGCTCGGCGGTGGTGTCTGTTGTTGTGTGTGTGCCCGGCAATGGTGTCTGTTGTTGTGTGTGTGTGTGCTCGGCGGTGGTGTCTGTTGTTGTGTGTGAGTGCCAGCCGGTGGTGTCTGTTGTAGTGTGTGTGTGTGCTCAGCGGTGGTGTCTGTTGTGTGTGTGCCCGGCAGTTGTGTCTGTTGTTGTGTGTGTGTGCTTGGCGGTGGTGTCTGTTGTTGTGTGTGTGTGTGTGCCCGGCGGTGGTCTCTGTCGGTGTGTGTGTGCCCGGCAATGGTGTCTCTTGTTGTGTGTGTGCCCGGCGGTGGTGTCTGCTGTTGTGTGTGTTCCAGCAATGGTGTCTGTTGTTGTGCGTGTGCCCGGCGATGGTGTCTGTTGTTGTGTGTGTGTGTGCCCCGCTGGAGTGTATGTTGTTGTGTGTGTGTGCCCGGCGGTGGTGTCTGTTGTTGTGTGTGTGTGCCCATCGGTGGTGTCTGTTGTTGTGTGTGAGTGCCCGGCGGTGCTGTCTGTTGTCGTGTGTGTGTGTGCTCCGCGGTGGTGTCTGTTGCTGTGTATGTGTGCCCGGCGATGGTGTCTGTTGTTGTGTGTGTGTGCCCGGCGGCTGTGTCGGTTGTTGTGTATGTGTGTGCTTGGCTGAGGTGTCTGTGGTGTGTGTGTGTGCCCGGCGGTTGTGTCTGTTGTTGTGTGTGTGTGCCCGGCGGTGGTGTCTGTTGTTGTGTGTGTGTGCCCGGCGGTGGTGTCTGTTGTTGTGTGTGTCTGTGCCCGGCGGTGGTGTCTGTTGTTGTGTGTGTGCTTGGCTGAGGTGTCTATTGTGTGTGTGTGCCCGACGGTGGTGTCTGTTGTGTGTGTGGGCCCGGCGGTGGTGTCTGTTGTTGTGTGTGTGCTTGGCGGTGGTGTCTGTTGTGTGTGTGTGCCAGGCAGTGGTGTGTTTTGTGTGTGTGTGCTCGACGGTGGTGTCTGTTGTGTGAGTGTGTGCCCAGCGGCGTTGTCTGTCATGTGTGTGTGTGACCGGCGGTGGTGTCTGTTGTTGTGTGTGTGTGTACCCGGCGGTTTTGTGTGTCGTTATGTGTATGTGCTAGGTGAGGATGTCTGTTGTTGTGTGTTTGTTCCTTGCGGTGGTGTTTCTCGTTGTGTGTGTGTGGCCGGCGCTGGTGTGTGTTGTTGTGTGTGTGTTCCCAGGCGGTGGTGTCTTTTGTTGTGTGTGAGTGCCCGGCGGTGGTGCCTGATGTTGTGTGTAAATGCCCGGCGGTGGTGCCTGATGTTGTGTGTAAATGCCCGGCGGTGGTGCCTGATGTTGTGTGTAAATGCCCGGCGGTGGTGTCTTTTGTTGTGTGTGAGTGCCCGGCGGTGGTGCGTGATGTGTGTAAATGCCCGGCGGTGGTGCCTGATGTTGTATGTAAATGCCCGGCGGTGGTGTCTTTCGTTGTGTGTGTGTGCTCAAGGGCACACACACACACACACACACACACACACACACACACACAAAGAGAACAATAATAAAAAAAAGCCCGCTAATCGCTGCTCCTAAAAAAGAAGCAAAAGAGGTGGCCGGAAGCAAGATCAAATACGGGAGGAGAGGTGTCCTGATACTCACCTTTTGAAAGAGTGCAAGTCGTAGGCAGGAGGAAATACAGATGAAGGAAGATTGATCCAGAGTCTACCAGCGTGAGGGATGAAAGAGGGAAGATGCTGGTTAACTTTTGCATAAGGGGTCTGGACAGTATAGGGATGAGTATGAGTAGAAAGTCGAGTGCAGCGGGGCCGCGGGAGGGGGGGAGGCATGCAGTTAGCAAGTTCAGAAGAGCAGTCAGCGTGAGCATATCGATAGAAGATAGAAAGAGAGGCAACATTGCGGCGGAATTTAAGAGGTAGAAGACTATTAGTATGAGGAGGAGAGCTGATGAGACGAAGAGCCTTAGCCTCCACTCTGTCCAGAAGAGCTGTGTGAGTGGAGCCCCCCCACACATGAGATGCATACTCCATAAATGTGCCTGGAGGTGGTGTCTGTTGTTGTGTGTGTGTGAGTAGTAACAAATGTACGGAAGTGGGGGTAATTTGGAAGTGGGGGACTGGAAGTGGGGTTGGGGGGTCAGCGGTCAGGGGGTTACAGGAGTGGGGTAATTTGCAGGGGTTACGGAAGAGGGGTATCTAGGCCCCCCCTCCCCCCCCACACCCATCTCTTTTTTTTCACCCCCCCTCACCCCCCCTCACCCCTCTCGGACTAGCGTGCAGAAGCGAGAAGGTGACAGGGGTGCCCAGGGGCCCAGGGAGGGGGGGTGACAGGAGAAGGATACTTGAAGGGTTAAGATAAGATCTTTCTTTGACCCTCGAATGACCACCAGATTATAATCACGGAAAGGTTAAGGACATTAGGTTAATGACCAGGCTGAAATATGAATTTACTCTCTAATGCAAGTCCGAAAATAAAATAAAAATCGCCATTGAACGTAAGACTCGATAAATTATTTAAGTTTTTGCTGGCTGTATTGTATCATTAGCTTCTTATGTCTCATTTCTCAACTTGTTTCTGCTTATTTTTTTCCTCAACTTCTAGATCTATTTTTTTACTCCGGTTATTTGGTGCCATCTAACCCTAAACACTGCAGCACCAAGTCTTTTTTTCTGATCAATTTACCTTTTCCGTGAAAAGGAATCGTAATGTGTGTGTGTGTGTGTGTGTGTGTGTGTGTGTGTGTGTGTGTGTGTGTGTGTGTGTGTGTGTGTGTGTGTGTTACATACCCCTCTGATTATAGAGAAATCTGCTGCTAGCTCTAAATTTTGTGGGCCAACTTTTTAGCCGATTATATGCTCCGAAGCGGAATTTAGTGAGATTCTTATGGTATCTTCAAATTCCTCATACGTCTATTAGTTCCCGAGTTACACCGAGAAAACTGAATTTTTTTCTCTCGTCAGAGTAGCATAACAAATAAAAACACTAATTAATTATTGTCTTATATCTCATTTCTTAACTTATTTCTTATTATTTCTTTTCTCAACTTGAATTTCTTTATATTTTATGCCTGCTCTTAGTTGTCATATGACCTTAGACGTTGCCGCATCAGGTTTACCTTTTTCCGTGAAAAAGGGATCATGTGTGTGTGTGTGTGTGTGTGTGTGTGTGTGTGTGTGTGTGTGTGTGTGTGTGTGTGTTCCATTCCCTCCGATTCTTGAGAAATCTGCGGCTAGCTCGAAATTTTGTGGGCCCTCTTTGTTAGCCGATTATATGCTCCGAAGCGGAATTTAGTGAGGATTCTTATGGTATCTTCAAATTCCTCATACGTCTATTAGTTCCCGAGTTACACCGAGAAAACTGAATTTTTTTCTCTCGTCAGAGTAGCATAACAAATAAAAAACACTCATTAATTAATGTCTTATATCTCATTTCTTAACTTATTTCTTCTTATTTCTTTTCTCAACTTGCATTTCTTTATATTTTCTGCCTGCTCTTCGGTGTCATATGACCTTAGACGTTGCCGCATCGAGTTTACCTTTTTCCGTGAAAAAGGGATCATGTGTTTGTGTGTGTGCGTGTGTGTGTGTGTGTGTGTGTGTGTGTGTTCCATTCCCCTCCGATTCTTGAGAAATCTGCGGCTAGCTCGAAATTTTGTGGGCCATCTTTTTTAGCCGAATATATGTTTGGAAGCGGAATTTAGTGAGGATTCTTATGGTATCTTCAAATTCCTCATACGTCTATTAGTTCCCGAGTTACACCGAGAAAACTGAATTTTTTTCTCTCTCGTCAGAGTAGCATAACAAATAAAAATCACTCATTAATTAATGTCTTATATTTCATTTCTTAACTTATTTCTTCTTATTTCTTTTCTCAACTTGCATTTCTTTATATTTTCTGCCTGCTCTTCGGTGTCATATGACCTTAGACGTTGCCGCATCGAGTTTACCTTTTTCCGTGAAAAAGGGATCGTGTGTGTGTGTGTGTGTGTGTGTGTGTGTGTGTGTGTGTGTGTGTGTGTTCCATTCCCCTCTGATTCTTGAGAAATCTGCGGCTAGCTCGAAATTTTGTGGGCCATCTTTTTTAGCCGATTATATGCTCCGAAGCGGAATTTAGTGAGGATTCTTATGGTATCTTCAAATTCCTCATACGTCTATTAGTTCCCGAGTTACACCGAGAAAACTGAATTTTTTCTCTCGTCAGAGTAGCATAACAAATAAAATCACTCATTAATTAATGTCTTATATTTCATTTCTTAACTTATTTCTTCTTATTTCTTTTCTCAACTTGCATTTCTTTATATTTTCTGCCTGCTCTTCGGTGTCATATGACCTTAGACGTTGCCGCATCAGGTTTACTTTTTCCGTTAAAAAGTGATCGAGTGTGTGTGTGTGTGTGTGTGTGTGTGTGTGTGTGTGTGTGTGTGTGCTTTCCATTCCCCTCTGATTCTTGAGAAATCTGCTGCTTGCTCAAAATTTTGTGGGCCAACTTTTAGCCGAATATATGTTTGGAAGCGTAATTTAGTTAGGATTATTATGGTATCTTCAAATTCTTCATACGTCTATTAGTTCCCGAGTTACACCGAGAAAACTGAATGTTATTCTCTCGTCAGAGTATCCTAACAAATAAAATCACTCAGAGCTCCTCATCTACGTTCCTTAGAAAGATTGCCATATGAAACTTATCCCAACAACTGCAAATTTGACGCACTTTCATCGAAAACTTAATTTTAATAATTTTATTTACTTTTATGGCGCGTTTCGCGTCATCGTCCCTCAGAACCTTTTACCCTTGATGACATGAAATGCGTCATCGTGCGCGAAGGGTTAAATAAGTCAGATTTATCTCAAATTCACTGTCTGGGCAGACAAATATTCGGAAAGAGAAGGCAAACCAGTTTGTAGATATATATAAATATGCCGTATATTCACGTCCTTATGGATATCTTCTTGTTGATTAGGTATAAATACTCCTGAATCCCTACAGTTTCGCTCAAACATTGTTGGAGAGCCTCCCAGATGAACGCGTATTCCAATGGTGAACTCAGGAAAAGGAACTCTTACGTTCTATACTCCCAACATAACGAACCCTATGGTTTAAGCTCTCAGCTACTTCTGATCTTACTCTCTTAAGCCTTTGCAGTTACTTTCTTAAACCATCGAAGCCCGCCTTCCTGAAGTCAGGTATTAAGTGTTGTTTCTGCTGACTCTATCCTCCCATTTAATATTAAATTTAATTTCCTTATGATCACTGTTACCTAATGAACCCCAACCTCAATGTTGCTTATTATGTCCTCTTTATTAGTTAACAACAAATCCAAAACATTTTCTTCCCTCGTTCGCACTGTTTTGTATATAGAACGAACTTACATTAGCTGAACTCACACTGTTTTGATTATAGAACGAACTTACATTAGCTGAACTCACACTGTTTTGAATATAGAACGAACTTATATTAGCTGATCTCACACTGTTTTGAATATAGAACGAACTTACATTAGCTGAACCCACACTCCTGGAAGAAGCTAAAATTTTCTAAAGGCTACAATAAAATCAATATGACCGATGAAGATGCGGCACGTCACAATGAACAAACTCACTGTCTTCTCTGTAAATACGGGTTTTAAAGGTAAAGGAGTAAAACATCATGACCATGAAAAATCAGGAAACAATTACATTGAAGCTTATTGTAATAGATGCAACCTTCAAATGAAAAAATCACAAATTGCAGCGCACTCTCATTGCATATTATGCGGATTACGACATGACGTTAATCCCGCGTGAATTAACGCTACCTGGCTTTGAAAATCAAACTAAGACCAAAACATTCAGTTCAGAAATACCATGAAGTCATCATAAATGACTTGAGATTTATTGACACGTATGTCTTTATGTCTGGTTCACTCGCTTTAGCGAACCAATTCATCAGCACTGGGAACGAGCCCATGTGCACACAACAGATGTTGAAGATGTGCCAGCACCTGCGTTACCATTATTGATCAAGGGAAAGCAGGTTTTTGTTATGACTATATGGACTCGATGGAACGACTTTCTGAGACACGTCTTCCATCCGCGAAGATTTTTTCAATTCGCTTCAAGAAGCAGAACTTTCCGAAAGTGATTATAAACATGCTCAGAATGTTTGGAAAGTAGCTGGATGTCAGAGCCTGATGGACTATTTGTTGCTTTATGTAAAAGTGGATGTTGGCCTTCTATGTGATGTCTTCCTAGAGTGGAGAGGTATTTTGAAAACCCAGTGGAGGTTGGATACTGTAAATTATGTTAGCCTGCCAGGATTTGCCTATGACTCTTTTTTGTTAAAAACACAGCAGGAATTATAGATGTAGTAGCCACACATATATCATTGCATTCAAACAAATGTGCGTGGGGGCTACACAAGTGTTGTGCGTCGTTTTGTACGCACCAATAACATCTACACGAACCCTCATTTAATCCAAAACATGATAGAAACACTTTCCTTTCATATCTTGACTTCAACAGTCTTTATCCCACTGTAATGCAAGAGAAGTTACCATGTGGAGATATGAGAAAACTAGATGAGACAGAAATGCACTGGTTTTTGAGCGGGAGGGGCTAGGTCAATCAAGCAACCGATGGCGATTTTGGATACCTCATTCTGTGCAATACTGAGGCTGTCTCACGTGAAGTCATTGAGAAAACGGATGACCTCCCACTGACCATCAGAAGACACAATATCATCAATAGAGATATATCGTCAGCCGCACACGAATGGTATGAAGAAGAAAACCGTCCAGTACCGTGTAAGAACATAAAACAGATTGGAACACATGTTGCTCAGGAGAAAATACTGTTTGCTCTGTCCCTCCTTAAACTGCTATTCAACTAGGCCGGGTTGTTAAAAGTGCATGCTATTTATATGTTTAAGCAAAGCACTTTCTTGCGGACATCGTTCAGGATAACATAGAAGCCCGCAAAAGTGCTACTTGTCCTATCAAAAAACTGCAATCAAGTGTATTTCAAACAGCATTTTGGTCGATACCTGATGAACGCGGCCAAATATAGTGAAGACATAGATATTGTCACCAACCGCGAAAAGTTTTTGAAGCTGGCCTGAAGTCCTTACTTTAAACGCGTTGTACCCTCAATGATGGTCACGTAGTTGTAGTTCGCCATAAGAAATATTCACAGGCGAATCATCCAAACTACATTGGCTACTACGTCCTAGAGCTGTCCAAGCTGCGACTATATGATTTCTTTTACAGTATCATGAAGGCTCATTACGGGATCGGGCGAAACTAGTGTATTGTGACACTGATTCCTTAATAACAGAAACTGAAACTCCTGATCTATTAACAGAGTACTCGCAGGAACCCTTTAAAAGCTATATAGACACAAGTAACTTTAGCTCCTCACATTCCTTGTACAACACAGACAACAAAGGCAAGCTCGGATTTCTCAAGTCTGAAGTGAGGAAAGAACCATCTCAGAATTTGTAGGTGTAAGAACAAAGTGCTACTCCATCCCCATGGCAGGCAGTGACCGGTTGAGTTCAGCTAAGAGCGTTCCAAAGCTCATAAAGAAAAAAAATTGCTCATCAGCGATACAAAGACGTCCTATTCCAGAAGCAAACATTTACCTTTGGCTATCAGGGATTCACAGTGCGTAATGGACGAATGAGTACAGTAAAATATCCCAAGAGAGGGATATCTGTAGTTCAGGACAAAGACACTGCTTTAGCACCTTGGAGTTACGACCTTACGGTCATCCCGATAATTCTACAGGGGTAGAGGAGGAGGAGGAAGAGAAGGAAGCTGTAATCATAATTTGACCAAATTCCAATAAACATTGAGTTTGTTTGACTTGTTTATATGTCCTTTATCAAAAAATGAATGAAAAAAACAATAATTGTCTTAAAATTTATTCGATTTGTGGAAACATGTAGACAAAACGCGTCTATGTTTCGATCTGGCTCATATATAAAAAAAAGGACTCGCGAAATGTGCGCGGCGGCGGCAGCAGCGGGCCCTGCGGCGACATCATGCGACGACAGGATGCGACAGGATTGCGTGGGCTCGGGGCGGGGCGGGGCGGGGCGGCAGCACGCTACCAAGTTATTCTAAAAGAGAAATGAGACACTGGATTTGTCTCTACATGATAGTGTTCTTAGATAGTTATGCTCTCGACCTCAAATTATACTCTGATTATTTTAAATATATTGCTTACCCTGGGCTCAGGATATATAAAAATGCATTTCGACTTCAAAGCACGCGAAGCGATGTGTGCGGGGCTTATGTCGTGTACTTTGCCTACAATGTTTCACACTTGGGTGTAAGAGAAACTCTTGAAAAATTTGTATGGAGTTTTCCAAGACCGAATATTCGAGGAATGATGAACACGTGATGAGATTCGCTTACAGCAAGTTTATAATGCCCGTATGACATCAAACATTTAACACGTGTTCATAAAAAGTAAGTATTGACTTTATTGATTTTTCATATTGAAGTGTATTACATTCCATGAAGCTATTCTCAGCATAAATAATTTTCTAGTTCCTTTATCGTGGTTTGTATAACACGCTTAAATCAGTGGTCTGGCTCCATACAGGACCTCACTCGTCACCACCACTAGCCCCAGTGCTGCCGCCCCGCCCCGCCCCGCCCCGCCCCGAGCCCACCCAATCCTGTCGCATCCTGTCGTCGCATGATGTCGCCGCAGGACCCGCTGCTGCCGCCGCCGCGCACATTTCGCGAGTCTTTTTTTTATTTTTTTATATGAGCCAGATCGAAACATAGACGCGTTTTGTCTACATGTTTCCACAAATCGAATAAATTTTAAGACAATTATTGTTTTTTTTCATTCATTTTTGATAAAGGACATATAAACAAGTCAAACAAACTCAATGTTTATTGGAATTTGGTCAAATTATGATTACAGCTTCCTTCTCTTCCTCCTCCTCCTCTACCCCTGTAGAATTATCGGGATGACCGTAAGGTCGTAACTCCAAGGTGCTAAAGCAGTGTCTTTTGTCCTGAACTACAGATATCCCTCTCTTGGGATATTTTACTGTACTCATTCGTCCATTACGCACTGTGAATCCCTGATAGCCAAAGGTAAATGTTTGCTTCTGGAATAGGACGTCTTTGTATCGCTGATGAGCAATTTTTTTTCTTTATGAGCTTTGGAACGCTCTTAGCTGAACTCAACCGGTCACTGCCTGCCATGGGGATGGAGTAGCACTTTGTTCTTACACCTACAAATTCTGAGATGGTTCTTTCCCTCACTTCAGACTTGAGAAATCCGAGCTTGCCTTTGTTGTCTGTGTTGTACAAGGAATGTGAGGAGCTAAAGTTACTTGTGTCTATATAGCTTTTAAAGGGTTCCTGCGAGTACTCTGTTAATAGATCAGGAGTTTCAGTTTCTGTTATTAAGGAATCAGTGTCACAATACACTAGTTTCGCCCGATCCCCGTAATGAGCCTTCATGATACTGTAAAAGAAATCATATAGTCGCAGCTTGGACAGCTCTAGGACGTAGTAGCCAATGTAGTTTGGATGATTCGCCTGTGAATATTTCTTATGGCGAACTACAACTACGTGACCATCATTGAGGGGTACAACGCGTTTAAAGTAAGGACTTCGGGCCAGCTTCAAAAACTTTTCGCGGTTGGTGACAATATCTATGTCTTCACTATATTTGGCCGCGTTCATCAGGTATCGACCAAAAATGCTGTTTGAAATACACTTGATTGCAGTTTTTTTGATAGGACAAGTAGCACTTTTGCGGGCTTCTATGTTATCCTGAACGATGTCCGCAAGAAAGTGCTTTTGCTTAAACATATAAATAGCATGCACTTTTTAACAACCCGGCCTAGTTGAATAGCAGTTTAAGGAGGGACAGAGCAAACAGTATTTTCTCCTGAGCAACATGTGTTCCAATCTGTTTTATGTTCTTACACGGTACTGGACGGTTTTCTTCTTCATACCATTCGTGTGCGGCTGACGATATATCTCTATTGATGATATTGTGTCTTCTGATGGTCAGTGGGAGGTCATCCGTTTTCTCAATGACTTCACGTGAGACAGCCTCAGTATTGCACAGAATGAGGTATCCAAAATCGCCATCGGTTGCTTGATTGACCTAGCCCCCTCCGCTCAAAAACCAGTGCATTTCTGTCTCATCTAGTTTTCTCATATCTCCACATGGTAACTTCTCTTGCATTACAGTGGGATAAAGACTGTTGAAGTCAAGATATGAAAGGAAAGTGTTTCTATCATGTTTTGGATTAAATGAGGGTTCGTGTAGATGTTATTGGTGCGTACAAAACGACGCACAACACTTGTGTAGCCCCACGCACATTTGTTTGAATGCAATGATATATGTGTGTGGCTACTAAGCATCTCTAATTCCTGCTGTGTTTTAACAAAAAAGAGTCATAGGCAAATCCTGGCAGGCTAACATAATTTACAGTATCCAACCTCCACTGGGTTTTCAAAATACCTCTCCACTCTAGGAAGACATCACATAGAAGGCCAACATCCACTTTTACATAAAGCAACAAATAGTCCATCAGGCTCTGACATCCAGCTACTTTCCAAACATTCTGAGCATGTTTATAATCACTTTCGGAAAGTTCTGCTTCTTGAAGCGAATTGAAAAAATCTTCGCGGGATGGAAGACGTGTCTCAGAAAGTCGTTCCATCGAGTCCATATAGTCATAACAAAAAACCTGCTTTCCCTTGATCAATAATGGTAACGCAGGTGCTGGCACATCTTTCAACATCTGTTGTGTGCACATGGGCTCGTTCCCAGTGCTGATGAATTGGTTCGCTAAAGCCGCGAGTGAACCAGACATAAAGACATACGTGTCAATAAATCTCAAGTCATTTATGATGACTTCATGGTATTTCTGAACTGAATGTTTTGGTCTTAGTTTGATTTTCAAAGCCAGGTAGCGTTAATTCACGCGGGATTAACGTCATGTCGTAATCCGCATAATATGCAATGAGAGTGCGCTGCAATTTGTGATTTTTTCATTTGAAGGTTGCATCTATTACAATAAGCTTCAATGTAATTGTTTCCTGATTTTCATGGTCATGATGTTTTACTCCTTTACCTTTTAAAACCCGTATTTACAGAGAAGACAGTGAGTTTGTTCATTGTGACGTGCCGCATCTTCATCGGTCATATTGATTTTATTGTAGCCTTTAGAAAATTTTAGCTTCTTCCAGGAGTGTGGGTTCAGCTAATGTAAGTTCGTTCTATATTCAAAACAGTGTGAGATCAGCTAATATAAGTTCGTTCTATATTCAAAACAGTGTGAGTTCAGCTAATGTAAGTTCGTTCTATAATCAAAACAGTGTGAGTTCAGCTAATGTAAGTTCGTTCTATATACAAAACAGTGCGAACGAGGGAAGAAAATGTTTTGGATTTGTTGTTAACTAATAAAGAGGACATAATAAGCAACATTGAGGTTGGGGGTTCATTAGGTAACAGTGATCATAAGGAAATTAAATTTAATATTAAATGGGAGGATAGAGTCAGCAGAAACAACACTTAATACCTGACTTCAGGAAGGCGGGCTTCGATGGTTTAAGAAAGTAACTGCAAAGGCTTAAGAGAGTAAGATCAGAAGTAGCTGAGAGCTTAAACCATAGGGTTCGTTATGTTGGGAGTATAGAACGTGTAAGAGTTCCTTTTTCCTGGAGTTCACCATTGGAATACGCGTTCATCTGGGAGGCTCTCCAACAATGTTTGAGCGAAACTGTAGGGATTCAGGAGTATTTATACCCTAATCAACAAGAAGATATCCATAAGGACGTGAATATACGGCATATTTATATATATCTACAAACTGGTTTGCCTTCTCTTTTCCGAATATTTGTCTGCCCAGACAGTGAATTTGAGATAAATCTGACTTATTTAACCCTCTCGCGCACGATGACGCATTTCATGTCATCAAGGGTAAAAGGTTCTGGCGGACGATGACGCGAAACGCGCCATAAAAGTAAATAAAAAATTATTAAAAATTAAGTTTTCGATGAAAGTGCGTCAAATTTGCAGTTGTTGGGATAAGTTTCATATGGCAATCTTTCTAAGGAACGTAGATGAGGAGCTCTGAGTGATTTTTATTTGTTAGGATACTCTGACGAGAGAATAACATTCAGTTTTCTCGGTGTAACTCGGGAACTAATAGACGTATGAGGAATTTGAAGATACCATAAGAATCCTCACTAAATTCCGCTTCCAAACATATATTCGGCTAAAAAAGTTGGCCCACAAAATTTTGAGCAAGCAGCAGATTTCTCAAGAATCAGAGGGGAATGGAACACACACACACACACACACACACACACACACACACACACACACACACACACGATCCCTTTTTCACGGAAAAAAGTAAACTCGATGCGGCAACGTCTAAGGTCATATGACACCGAAGAGCAGGCAGAAAATATAAAGAAATGCAAGTTGAGAAAAGAAATAAGAAGAAATAAGTTAAGAAATGAAATATAAGACATTAATTAATGAGTGATTTTTATTTGTTATGCTACTCTGACGAGAGAGAAAAAAATTCAGTTTTCTCGGTGTAACTCGGGAACTAATAGACGTATGAGGAATTTGAAGATACCATAAGAATCCTCACTAAATTCCGCTTCAGCATATAATCGGCTAAAAAGATGGCCCACAAAATTTCGAGCTAGCCGCAGATTTCTCAAGAATCAGAGGGAATGGAACACACACACACACACACACACACACACACACACACACACACACACACGATCCCTTTTCACGGAAAAAGTAAACTCGATGCGGCAACGTCTAAGGTCATATGACACCGAAGAGCAGGCAGAAAATATAAAGAAATGCAAGTTGAGAAAAGAAATAAGAAGAAATAAGTTAAGAAATGAAATATAAGACATTAATTAATGAGTGATATTTATTTGTTATGCTACTCTGACGAGAGAGAAAAAAATTCAGTTTTCTCGGTGTAACTCGGGAACTAATAGACGTATGAGGAATTTGAAGATACCATAAGAATCCTCACTAAATTCCGCTTCGAGCATATAATCGGCTAAAAAGATGGCCCACAAAATTTCGAGCTAGCCGCAGATTTCTCAAGAATCGGAGGGAATGGAACACACACACACACACACACACACACACACGCACACACACACATGATCCCTTTTCACGGAAAAAGGTAAACTCGATGCGGCAACGTCTAAGGTCATATGACACCGAAGAGCAGGCAGAAAATATAAAGAAATGCAAGTTGAGAAAAGAAATAAGAAGAAATAAGTTAAGAAATGAGATATAAGACATTAATTAATGAGTGTTTTTTATTTGTTATGCTACTCTGACGAGAGAAAAAAATTCAGTTTTCTCGGTGTAACTCGGGAACTAATAGACGTATGAGGAATTTGAAGATACCATAAGAATCCTCACTAAATTCCGCTTCGGAGCATATAATCGGCTAAAAAAGATGGCCCACAAAATTTCGAGCTAGCCGCAGATTTCTCAAGAATCGGAGGGGAATGGAACACACACACACACACACACACACACACACACACACACACACACACACACACACACACACATGATCCCTTTTTCACGGAAAAAGGTAAACTCGATGCGGCAACGTCTAAGGTCATATGACACCGAAGAGCAGGCAGAAAATATAAAGAAATGCAAGTTGAGAAAAGAAATAAGAAGAAATAAGTTAAGAAATGAGATATAAGACATTAATTAATGAGTGTTTTTTATTTGTTATGCTACTCTGACGAGAGAAAAAAATTCAGTTTTCTCGGTGTAACTCGGGAACTAATAGACGTATGAGGAATTTGAAGATACCATAAGAATCCTCACTAAATTCCGCTTCGGAGCATATAATCGGCTAAAAAAGATGGCCCACAAAATTTTGAGCTAGCCGCAGATTTCTCAAGAATCGGAGGGGAATGAAACACACACACACACACACACACACACACACACACACACACACACACACACACACACACACACACACACACATGATCCCTTTTTCACGGAAAAAGGTAAATTCGATCAGAAAAAAAAAAAAAGACTTGGTGCTGCAGTGTTTAGGGTTAGATGGCACCAAATAACCGGAGTAAAAAAAATATATATAAGTTGAGGAAAGAAATAAGAAGAAACAAGTTGAGAAATGAGAAATAAGAAGATAATGATACAATACATCCAGCAAAACTTAAATAATTTATCGAGTCTTACGTTCAATGGCGATTTTTATTTTATTTTCGGACTTGCATTAGAGAGTAAATTCATATTTCAGCCTGGTCATTAACCTAATGTCCTTAACCTTTTCCGTGATTATAATCTGGTGGTCATTCGAGGTCAAAGAAAGATCTTATCTTAACCCTTCAAGTATCCCTTCTCCCGTCACCCCCCTCCCTCCTGCTGGGCACCCCTACTCCCGTCACCTTCTCGCTTCCGTACGCTAGTCCGAGAGGGGTGAGGGGGGGTGAGGGGGGGTGAGGGGGTGAAAAAAAGAGATGGGTGGGGGGAGGTTGGGGGGTCTAGATACCCCTCTTCCGTAACCCCCTGCAAATTACCCCACTCCCGTAACCCCCTGCTGACTGCTGACCCCAACCCCACTTCCAGTCCCCCCCACTTCCAAATTACCCCCACTTCCGTACATTTGTTACTACTTGTGTGCCCGGCGGTGGTGTCTGTTGTTGTGTGTGTGTACCCGGCGGTGGTGTTTGTTGTTGTATGTGTGTGCCCGGCGGTGGTGTCTGTCGTTGTTTGTGTGCTATAATAACTCTAATAAATCTAATAACTGCACTAATCTGAACCTGTAGGAAGGTGAAGGTGTAGGAAGATGGGACTCTCTGGCTTAGTGCCTGGGAATCAGTAGGTGTCATGTGCTGCAGAGAGGCTTGGAGGTGTTATAATTATGATAGGTAAATATTGGACTGCACTAATCTGACCCTATAGGAAGGTGGCACTCTGTGGCTCAGTGCTTGGGAATCAGAAGGTGTCATCTGCTGCAGAGAGGCTTGGAGGTGTTATAACTATGCCAGTAAAAGGCTGGACTGCACTGATCTGACCCTGTAAGAAGGTGGCACTCTCAAGGTTAGTTCTAGGGAATCAGAAGGTGTCATGTGCTGCAGAGAGGCTTGGAGGTGTTATAACCATGCTAGTGATACGCTGGACTGCACAAATCTGACCCTGTAGTAAGGTGAAGGTGGAGGAAGGTGGCACTCTTAAGCTCAATGCTCGGGAATCGGAAGGTGTTAGGTGCTGCAGAGTGGCTTGAAGGTGCTTTACCTATGTTCATGAATACTGGCCTGCACTAATCTGACCCTTTAGGAAGATGGCATTCCCTGATCCAGTGCCATGGAATTAGAAGGTGTCCTGTGCGGCAGAGAGGTGTGAAGGTGTTATAACTATGCTAGTGAAAGGCTGGACTGCTCTACTCTGACCCTGTAGGGAGGTTGCACTCTCTGGTTCAGTGCTAGGGAATCAAAAGGTGTCATGTGCTGCAGACAGACTTGGATGTGTTATGACTATGCTAGTGATATACTGGACTTCACTAATCTGACCCTGTAGAAAGTTGGCACTCTCTGGCTCAGTGCTAGGGAGTCAGAAGGTGTCATGTGCTGCAGAGAGACTAGGAGTTGTTATAACTATACTAGTGAAAGACTGGACTGCACTAATCTGACCCTGTAGGATGGTGAAGGTGTCGGAAGGTGGCACTCTCTGGCTCAGTGCAAGGGAATCAGAAGGTGTCATGTGCTGCAGAGAGGCTTTGAGGTTTTATAACTATACGAGTGAAAGCCTGGACCGCACTAATCTGACCCCGCAGGAAGGTGGCATTCTCTGTCTCAGTGCTATGGAATCAAGTCTCATGTGCTGCAGAGAGGTTTGGAGGTGTTATAACTTTGCTAGTGAAAGGCTGGACTGCACTAATCTTACCCTGTAGAGAGGTGAAGGTGTAAGGAGGTGGCACGCTCTGGTTCAGTGCTAAGGAAGCATAAGGTGTAATGTGCTGCAGAGAGGCTTGGAGGTGTTATAACTATGATAGGCAAATATTGGACTGCACTAATCTGACCCTATAGGAAGGTGGCACTCTTTGGCTCAGTGCTAAGGAGTCAGAAGGTGTCATGTGCTGCAGAGAGGCTAGGAGGTGTTATAACTATGCTAGGTAAAAGCTGGACTGCACTAATCTGGCCCTGTAGGAAGGCGAAGGTTTAGGAAGGTGGCACTCTCTGGCTCTGTGCTAGGGAATCAGGTGTCATGTACTGCAGAGAGGCTTTGATGTATTATAACTATGCTAGTGAAATGCTGGACTACACTAATCTGACCCTGTAGGAATGTGAAGGTGTAGGAAAGTGGCATTCTCTGGCTCTGTGCTAGGGAATCAGATGTCATGTGCTGCAGAGAGGCTTGGAGGTGTCATAACTATGCTAGTGAAAGGCTGGACTGCACTAATATGACCCTGTATGAAAATGAAGGTGTAGGAAGGTGGCACTCTGTTGCTCAGTGCTAGGGAATATATAGTGTCATGCGCTGCAGAGAGGCTTGGAGGTGTTATAACTATGCTAGTAAAAGGCTTGACTGCACTAATCTGACCTGTGGGAAGTTGAAGGTGTTGGAAGGTGGTACTGTCTGGCTTTCGATTTTTAAATTTTTTTTTATAAATGAAAATGATCAAATGAATGTAAACCTCAATATTCTCTACATTGGGTAGGCGGTGGCCGAACTGGTAGCGTACTGGGCCCACATTCACCGCGTGATGGACGACGCGGGTTCGAATCCCCACGCTACCACTCGGATTTTTCAGTCATCGCCGAGTGGCTTAAAACTACCCACATGCTGTCCTGAAGACCACCCATCAACCCGGACTCTAGAGGAAGCCGTCCAAGCGAGTCAAGAACGAGTTCCGGGGGGCAGCATAAGCCAATGCAAGATGGCGCCACTATAAACACTCGCCTGCGCCAGAACTGGCTGGGCCGACCATCAGGCCCCACCTGGAAGCCTTGGGCCGACCATCAGGCCCCACCAGGAAGATGCCTACCGGCGCAACAGGCGACGACGTAAAAAAAAAAAAAAAAAAAAAACACATGTTGGAATAGTCTTGAATCATATTCTATCATGATAAGTAGCCTGGTTGGCTGTTTGAGCCAGTCTTAAGACTGACCATCCACAGCCAGCCAGCCACTGGCGAGCACCACACCACAACTCTGTCTAGTCTCTTAACAGTCTAACCAGATCACATCACGTTTTAGACGAGTCCTCACTGAAATTCCACAAAGAAAAATGACATCAGCTTCAAATGAAAGTATCAGAAAACGCTGTGGATCCAAGAATGTATGTGAAGTGATTCTTTGAAAAATAGGGGTATATGTTTCACATATCTCTTTACTGCTACTTCCTATAGATGATGATTTTCGTCCCTTTTAATAGCTATTCTTGAGTTCACTTTAGTGTTTTGAGGGGCCAAAGACTACCCACATGCTGTCTTCATCATTGCCCATCAACCAGACTCCAGCGAATCTCTCTAAGGAGATCAAGTGAAGCTCGGGGAGGCGGGGGGGGGTGGGTAGACTGGTCAGGCAAGATTGCGGCAATATAAAACAGTTGCCTGCGTCACCGATTGGCTGGGACCAACCAAAATAGTAAAGATGGGGGCATACGCTCCAGCTGAGCGTGGCCGCAATGCTTACCTCCGTAACAATGGACCTTGAGCTATTGGAGGGAGGAGTCCATCACCCCGTGACACAGGGTGTGCGTGACATCCAGGTTACCACAGTTTACCTTCCCCAGGTTTGCCCAGGTACCCATTTATTGACCAGCCCGCAAGAGAAGATGAACAGCTGGGTGAGCTCCATGCTGACTGCCAGGTTTGGATTCAAACTCACTCTCAGGCTCAGTGCTAGGAAATCAGAAGGTGCCATGTGCTGCAGAGTGGCTTGGAAGTGTTATAACTATACTATTGAAAGACTTGACTGCACTAATCTGACCCTGTAGGAAGGAGAAGCTTTAGGAAGGTGGCACTCTCAGGATCAGTGCTAGGGAATCAGGAGGTGTCATGTGCTGCAGAGTGGCTTGGTGGTGTTATAACTATGTCAGCGAAAGGCTGGACTACACTAATCTGACCCTGTAGGTAGGTTAAGGTGTAGGAAGGTGGCATTTTCTGTCTCAGTGCTAGGGAATCAGAAGGTGTCATGTGCTGCAGAGAGGGTTGGAGGTGTTACAAATATGCTAGTGAAGTCTCGACTGCACTGTTCTGACCCTGTAGGAAGGTGTCACTCTCTGGCTCAGTGCTAGGGAATCAGAAGGTGTCATGTACTGCAGAGAAGCTTCGAGGTGTTATAACTATGCTAGTGAAATGCTGGACTGACTAATCTAACCCAGTAAGAAGGTGAGGTGTAGGATGGTGGCACTCTCAGCTTTGTGCTTGGGAATCATGAGGTGTCATGTGCTGCAGAGAGCCATAGAGTTGTTGTAATTATGCTGGACTACACTAATCTGGCTCTCTAGGTAGGTGGCACCCTCTGTCTCAGTTTTAGGGAGTTAGAAGGTGTCTTGTGCTGCAGAGATGCTTGGAGGTGTTATATCCATGCTAGTGAAAGGCTGGATTGCACTAGTCTGACCCTGGAGGAAGGTGAAGGTGTAGGAAGGTGGCACTCACAAGCTCAGTGCTAGGGAATCAGAAGGTGTCATGTGCTGCAGAGAGGCGTGGAGATGTTTTAACTATGCTAGTAAAAGGCTGAATTGCACTAATCTGTCCATGTGGAAAGGTGAAGGTGTAGGAAGGTGGCACTTTCAAGCTCTGTGCTTGGGAATCAAAAGATGCCATTTGCTGCAGAGAGGCTTGGTGGTGTTATAACTAAACTAGTGAAAGGCAGAACTGCACTGATCTGACCCTGTAAGAAGGTGAAGGTGTAGTAAGGTGGCACTCTCAAGTTTTATGGTAGGGAATCAGAAGGAGTCATATGCTTTAGAGAGGCTTGGAGGTGTTATAACTATGCTTGTGAAAGGCTGAACTGCACTAATATGACAGTGTGGGAAGGTGAAAGTGTGGGAAGGTGGCACTCTCAAGCTCAGAAGGTGTCATGTGCTGCAGAGAGGCTTGGATGTGTTATAACTATGCTAGTGAAAAGCTGTACAGCACTAATCTGACCCAATAGGAAGGTGACACTCTCAAGCGCTGTGCTAAGGAATCAGAAGGTGGCATGTGCTGCAGAGAGGCTTGGCGGTGTTATTACTATGCTAGTGAAAGGCTGGGCTGCACTAATTTGACACTGTAGGAGGGTTAAGGTGTAGGAAGGTGGCTCTGGCTTGGAGCTAGGGAATCAGTTGTCATGTGCCGCATAGAGGCTTCGAGGTGTTATAACTATGCTAGTGAAAGGCTGTACTGCACTAATCTGACCCTGTAGGAAGGTGGCACTCTCAAGCTCAGTGCCAGGGAATTAGGTGTCATGTGCTGCAGAGTGGCGTGGAGGTGTTATAACTATGCTACTGAACGGCTGGACTGCACTAATCTGACCCTGTAGAAAGGTGAAGGCGTAGGAAGTTGGTACTCTCTGCCTTAGTGCTAGGGAGTCAGAAGGAGATATGTGCTGCAGAGTCTTGTAGGTGTTATAACTAAGCTAGTGAAAGGCTGGACTGCACTAATCTGACCCTGCAAAAAGGAAAAGGTGTAGGAATGTGGCACTCTCAAGGTCTGTGGCAGGGAATCAGAAGGTGTCATGTGCTGCAGAGCGGCTTGGAGGTGTTATAACTATTATTTTTACAACAAATAAGACAGCTCAAGGGCACAATAAAAAGTAAACAATAATAAAAAAAAAGCCCGCTACTCGCTGCTCACAAAAATAATCCAAAGATGTGGCCGAAAGAGAGGTCAACTTCGGGAGGAGAGTTTTCAAGTCGTGAGTAGGAGGACATACATAATAAGTAGGATTGTCCCAGAGTTTACCCGCGTGAGAGATGAAAGAGTGATTATGCTGGTTAACTCTTGCATAAGGGGTTTGGACAGTATAGGGATGACCATGAGTAGAAAGTCGGATGCTGCGGGGCCGCGGGATGGGGGGAGGAATGCAG
The DNA here is from genome assembly GCF_024679095.1 of Eriocheir sinensis. Lineage (NCBI taxonomy): Eukaryota > Metazoa > Arthropoda > Malacostraca > Decapoda > Varunidae > Eriocheir > Eriocheir sinensis. Next base: position 139,134 of record NW_026111939.1, read on the forward strand.
TTAGCAAGTTCAGAAGAGCAGTCAGCCTGAAAATATCGATAGAAAATAGAAAGAGAGACAACATTGCAACATACGAGGTCGGACAATGCCACTGTATATGGATAGCAAGTGTGCGGGGGAGAATAACTGGCGGAGACGATACAGAACGCCCAACTTTGAGGAAGCTGATTTAGTGAGAGACGAGATGTAAAGTTTTCAGTTAAGATTTTGAGTTAAGGATAGACCGAGGATGTTTAGTGTTGAAGATGGTGACAGCTGAGTGTTGTCGAATAATCGGGGGTAAGGTTGTTTGGAAGATTGCCTCGAGTTGATAGGTGGAGAAATTGTTTCTGATGCATTATAAAGGCGTGGGCTGAACGGATAGCGAGACGGTCCCACGTTTTGGAGGACACGAGTTCAATCCCCGACTGATGCCACCAAGCTGGGATTTTTCAGCCGCCGCCGAGTGGCTTAAAACTATCCACATGCTGTCCAGAAGACCACCTATCAACCCGGACTCCAGATTCTAGGATTAAAGATGAGCTCCGGGAGGGCAGTATGAGCCAATGCAAGATGGCGCCACTATAAACACTCGCCTGTGCCAGAACGGGCTGGGCTGACCATCAGGACCCACTGGGAAGAAGTTTTGGACCAACCATCAGGATCCAGCAGGAAGAAGCCTACCGGCGCAATAGGCCGCGACGTAAAAAAAAAAAAAAGTGCACAAGGTTCCTTTTACCCCACTCAGAAATGTTAGTAAGGTCTGAGGTTAAGCTTTCTGCAGCCTCCAGCTTGGAGTCATGTAATTCCTGTTAAGAGAGTCTTCTACTGAAAGAAGTTGAATTATGCAGAGTGGAGTCATCAGCGTATGAGTGAATAGGACAGCATGTTATGGAAAGAAGATCATTGAAGAATAACAGGAAGAGAGTGGGTGATAGGACAGAGCCCTGTGGAACACCAATGTTAATAAGTTCCTGAGAAGAAGAGTGACCGTGTACCACCGCAGAGATAGAACGGCCGGAAAGTACACTGGAGATAAAGGAACAGAGAGAAGGATAGAATCCGAAAGAAGTCAGTTTAGAAAGCAAAGACTTGTGCAAGACTCTATCGAATGCTTTCGATATGTCTAGCGCAACATAGAAAGTTTCACCGAGACGGCTAAGAAAAGATGACCAAGAATCAGTTAAGATCGCCAGTAGAACGCCCCATGTGGAACCCATACTGGCGGTCAGATAGAAGGTTAAAAGTGGAAAGGTGCTTTTGAATCTTCCGGTTAAGGATTGATTCAAAAGCTTTAGATAGACAGGAAAGTAAAGCTATAGGGCGGTAGTTTGAGGGATTGGAACGGTCACCCTTCCTAGGCACAGGCTGTGCGAAGGCGTACTTCCAGCAGGAAGGAAAGGTAGATGTTGATAGGCAGAGGCGAGACAGTTTGACCAGGCAGGGCATCAGCACGGGAGTACTGTTTTTAAGGACAATAGGAGGCACTCTATCAGGTCCATAAGCCTTCTGAGAGTTGAGGTCAGAGAGGGCATAGAAAACATCATTCCTAAGAATCCTAATAACAGGCATAAAGGAATAGGAGGGGGGATGAGGAAGAGGAATATGTCCAAGATCACCCGGAGTGGAGTTGTTACAGAAAGTTTGAGCGAAGGGTTCAGCCTTAGTGAAAGAAGAGACGGCAGTGCTGCCGTCTGGGTTAAGAGGAGGCGGGAAAGAGGAGGAATTGAAATTGGAGCAAGGTGTTAACATTTGCTATGGATAAAGGAGTTTTTGGTGAGTCGAAGAATAGCTGCCTCTCTATCTTTGACAGCACGAGAACAAACGTGATTAAACCAAGCATGAGGAGTAGAGAAAGTACGTGGAATGTATGACTCCATTCCTGAGACAATTACCTCTGTGATGCGCCGGGCCTACACAGAGGGGTCTCTATCCTGGAAGCATTAATCATTCAACGAGAAATCGGAAAAGTACATCCTCAGGTCGTCCCACAGAGCTGAAGCAAAATGCCAGAAGCATCGCCTCTTCGGTGGGCCCAACGGAGAGAACAGTTTGACAGAGTGAGCAGACGGGTTAGATATTAGAAAGAGGTCTAGTCTGTTTGGCCGGTCTCCAAGGCGGTCGGGAATATGGTAGTGAAATGCTGGACTGCACTAATCTGACAATGTAGAACGGAGAAGGTGTAGGAAGGTGGAACTCTATGGTTCAGTGCAGGGGAATCAGAAGGTGTCTTGTGCTGCAGAGTGACATGGAAGTGTTATAACTATGCTAGTGAAAGGCTGGACTGAGCTAATCTGACTCAGTAGGAAGGTGAAGGTGTAGGAAGATGGCACTTTCATGCTCAGTGCTAGGGAATCAAAAGGTGTCATGTGCTGCAGATAGGCTTGGAGGAGTTAAAACCATGCTAGGGAAAGGCTGGCCTGCTCTAATCTGACCCTGTAGGAAGGTGGCACTATCAAACTATGTGCTAGGGAATCAGAAGGTGTCATGTGCTGAAGAGAGGTTTGGGGTTGTTATAACTATGCTAGTGAAAGGCTGGACTGCACTAATCTGACCCTATAGGAAAGTGGCACTCTCAAGCTCAGTGCTAGGGAATCTGGTGTCATGTGCTGTAGAAAGGCTTGGAGGTGTTATAACTACGCTAGTGAAATGCTGGACTGCACTCATCTGACACTGTAGGAAGGTGGCACTCTCTGCCTTAGTGCTAGGGAGTCAGAAGGTGTTATGTGTTGCAGACAGGCTTGGAGGTGTTATACCTATGTAGTGAAAGGCTGGACTGCACTAATCTGACCCTGTAGGAAAGTAAAGGTGTAGGCATGTGGCACTATCAAGCTTTGTGGTAGGGAATCAGAGGTGGCACTCTTTGGCTCAGTGCTAGGGAAACTGAAGGTGTCATGTGCTGCAGAGAGGCTTATAGGTGTTATATTTATGCTAGTGATGGCTCGACAGCACTATTCAGAGCCTGTAGGTAGGTGGTACTCACTCTTTCAGTGCTAGGGAAACAGAAGGTGTCATGTGCTGCAGAGAGGCTTGGAGGTGTTATAACTATTCGAGAGAAAAGCTGGACGGCACTATTCTGATCCAGTAGGAAGGTGGCACTCTCTGGCTCTGTGCTAGGGAATCAGAAAGTGTCACTTGCTGCAGAGAGGTTTGGTGGTTTTACAACTATTCTAGTGGAGGGCTAGACTGCACTAATCTGACCTGTGGAAGATGAAGATGTAGGAAGGTGACACTCACTGGCTGAGTACTAAGGAATCAGAAAGTGTCATGTGCTGCAGAGAGGCTTGGAGGTGTTATTACTATGTTAGTGAAGGGCTGGACTGCATTAGTCTGACCCTGTAGGAAAGTGTCACTCTAAGGCTCAGTGCTAGGGAATCAGAAGGTGTCATGAGCTGTAGAGAGGCTTGGAGGTGTTATAACTATGCTAGTGAAAGGTTGGACTGCACAAATCTGACCCTGTTGGAAGGTGAATGTGTAGAAAGTTGGCACTCTCAAGCTCAGTGCTTGGGAATCACAATTTGTCATGTGCTGCAGAGATGCTTGGAGGTGTTATAACAATGATAGAGAAATGCTGGATTGCACTGGACTGACCCTGTAGGAAGGTGATTGTGTAGGAAGGTGGCACTCTCAAGCTCAGTGCTTGGGAATCAGAAGGTGCCATGTGCTGCAGAGAGGCTTTGAGGTGTTATAGTGATGATAGAGAAATGCTGGATTGCACTAATGTGACCCTGTAGGAAGGAGAAGGTGTATGAAGGTGAGACTCTCAAGCTCAGTGCTAGTTAATCAGGTGGCAGGTGCTGCAAAGAGGCTTGGAGTTGTTATAAATATGCTGGTGAAAGCTAGATAGCATTAATTTGACATTGTATGAAGGTGGCACTCTCTAGCTCAGTGCTAGAGAGTCAGAAGCTGTCTTGTGCTGCAGAGAGGCTCAGAGGTGTTATAACAATGATAGTGAAATGCTGGATTGCACTAGTCTGACCCTGTAGGAAGGTGGCACTATCAAGCTCAGTGCTAGTGAATCAGAAGGTGCCATGTGCTGAAGAGAGCCTTGGAGGTGTTATAACTATGCTAGTGAAAGGCTGGACTGCACTAATCAAACCTGCAGGAAGGTGCCACTCTCTGACTCAATGCTCATGAAAAAGAAGGTGCCATGTGCTGCAATGAGGCTTGGAGGTGTCATAACTATGCTAGTGATTGGCTAGACTGCAGTATTCTGACCCTGTAAAAAGGTGAAAGTGTAGGAAAGTGGCACTCTCTGGCTCAGTGCTAGTTAATCAAAAAGTGTCATGTGCTGCAGAGAGGCTTGGAGGTGTTATAATTATGATAGTGAACGACTGGGTATCACTAATCTGTCCCTGTAGGAATGTGAAAGTGTAGGAAGGTGGCACTCTTTGGCTCAGTGCTAGTGAATCAAAAGGTCGTATGAGCTGCAGAGAGGCTTGGAGGTTTTATAACTATGCTAGTGAAAGGCTTGACTTCACTAATCTCATCCTGTAGGAGGCTGGCACTCTCTGCCTCAGTGCTAGGGAGTCACAAGGTGTCATTTGCTGGAGATAGGCTTGGATGTGTTATAACTATGCTAGTGTAAGCTGGACTGCACTAATCTGACCAGGTACGAAGGTGATTGTGTAGGAAGGTTGCACTCTCTGGCTCAGGGCTAGTGAATCAAAAGGTGTCATGTACTGCAGAAAGGCTTAGAGGTGTTATAACTATACTACTGAAAGGCTGGACTGCACTAATCTGACCCTGTAGGAAGGTGAAAGTGTAGGAAGGTGGCACTTTCAATCTCAGTGGTCAGGCATCCGAAGGCGTCAAGTGCTGCAGAGGGGCTTGGGAGTGTTATAATTATGCTGGTGAAGGCTGGACTGCACCAATCTGATCCTGAAGGAAGGTGCAGGTGTCGGAAGGTGGCACTCTGAAGCTCTGTGCTAGGAAATCAGAAGGTGTCATGTGCTACATAGAGGCTTGGAGGTGTTATAACTATGCTAATGAATGGCTGGAATGCACTTATCTGACCCTGTAGGAGAGGAAAGGTGTAGGAAGGTGGCATTCTCTGGCTCAGTGCTAGGGAATCAGGTGTAATGTGCTGCAGAGAAGCTTGGAGGTGCTATAATTATTTTTTTCCCTTACGTCGCGGCCTATTGCTCCGGTAGGCTTTACCCGGCGGGGCCTGATGGTCGGCCCAGTTCATTCTGGCGCAGGCGAGTGTTTATAGTTGCACTATCTTTTGTAGACTGATGCTGTCCCCCGGAACTCATCTTTGAGCCTCCCTTTGGAGAGGTTATCTAGAGCCCTGGTTGATGGGTGGTCGTCAGGCCAGTCTGTGTGTAGTCTTAAGCCACTCGGCGGTGACTGAAAATCCTCAGCTGTGCGGCGGCTAGGATTCAAGCCCACGTCCATCCTGGAGCTCTTGAACGCTTGGCCGTAACGCTATCCATTCAGTTACCGCCTCCCCAGTGCTAGTGAGATGCTGGACTGCATTAATCTGGCAATGTAGGAAGATGAAGGTGTAGGGGTGTGGCACTCCCTGGGTCTGTGCTAGGGAGTCGGAAGGTGTCATGAGCTGCAGAGAGGTCTGGAGATGTTATAACTATGATAGTGAAAGGGTGGACTCCACTAATCTGACCCTGTAGGAAGGTGAAGGTGTAGGAAGGTGGCACTCAATGGCTCAGTGCTAGAGACTCAAAAGCTGTCTTGTGCTGCAGATAGCCTTGGAGGTGTTATAACAATGATAGTGAAATGCTGGATTGCACTAGTCTGACCCTGCAGGAGAGTGGCACTATCAAGCTCAGTGCTAGTGAATCAGAAGGTGACATGTGCTGAAGAGAGGCTTGGAGGTGTTATTACTATGCTAGTGAAAGGCTGGACTGCACTAATCTGACCTGTAGGAGGGTGAAGGTTTAGGAAGGTGGCACTCTCTGGCTCAGTGTTAGGGAATCATAAGGTGTCATGTGCTGCAGAGGGGCTTAGAGGTGTTATAAATATGATAGTGAAAGGCAGAACTGCACTAATCTGACCTGTAAGAAGGTGGTACTCTCTGGCTCAGTGCTAGGAAATAAGAAGGTGGCATGTGCTGCAGAGAGGCTTAGAGGTGTTATAACTATGCTAGTGAAAGGCAGGACTGCACTAATCTGACCCTGTAGAAAGGTGAAGGGATAGGAAAGTGGCACTCTCTGGCTCTGTGTTTGAGAATCAGAAGGTGCCATGTGCTACAGAGCGGCTTGGGGATGTTATAAATATGCTTGTGAAATGCTGGACTCCACTAATCTGACTATGTAGGAAGGTGAAGGTGTAGGAAGGTGGCACTCTCTGCCTCAGTCCTAGGGAATCAGAAGGTGTCATGTGCTGCAGAGAAGCTTGGAGGTGTTATAACTATGCCAATGAACGGCTTGACTGCACTAATCTGACCCTGTAGGAGGGTGGCACACTGTCTCAGTTCTAGGGTATCAGAAGGTGTCATGTGCTGCAGAGAGACTTGAAAGTGTAATAACTATACTAGTGAAAGGCTGGACTTCACTAACCTTGCCCTCTAGGAAGGTGAATGTGTAGGAAGGTGGTACTCTCAAGCTTAGCGCTGGGGAATCAGAAGGTGTCATGTGCTGCAGAGGGGCTTGGAGGTGTTACAACAATGATAGTGAAATGCTGGACTGCACTAATCTGACCCTGTAGGAAGGTGGCACTCTCAAGCTCAGTGTTAGTGAATCAGGTGTTATATGCAGCAGAGAGGCTTGGAGGTGTTATAACTATGTTAGTGAGATGCTGGTGTTGAGGAGTGAATGACACACACGAGGGAGCGGAGGTTGCGATGCATTCTATAAGGAGGCCAGACAGGGAATGTCCGATCCTCGAGCCTTGGCAGTACATGTATACTCGGATTGCTGTTCCGAAGCGCTGCTCAGTGCTTCGGGGCCGCTGAAGGGTAATGGCTATACACCTCACCCTCCTATCAAAGTTTTATGTTATCCCCCAAATATCCACCACCATCTCCCGTCACCAAAGCTCCCCTTTACTGCCGTCACCATTTACATAGTTGCTTGATATCTGCCACGCGGCTTCCTTTGTCGTGCCGATCGTCGCCTCGTCTCGGCAGAAGTTTTCTTTTTCCCCGGGTGTCTCTCCTGCTGATCCCTCCGGCCGACGCGTTTGTCCTGCCCCTGTCGGCGGTTCTGCTGCCGCCTCTCCCGGTTTGGTTGACGCTCTCCCCTCTGTTCCCGGTCATGGTTGTCTGGATGGTCTTTTGTCTACTAGTTGGGGATGCTGTATATCCACCGCTGCCCCGCTGCGTGCCTCCGTGTCCCCATCGTCCTTTCGCCGCTCAGCCGTCTCCCCTTGGGCGGCTGGGGTGTCTATGTCCGTGCCTTCTTGTTACCTCTTTGGGACACTTGGTCGTCACCTGCTGACAATGGGGATTCTCCGCTAATTTTGTCCTGGGCAGGCCTGCCACTGCTTACCAAAATTATTTGATCCGCGTGGCGGGACCTCAAGGTATTTCCTCCAACATCTGCTTCGTAGGACAGTGGTCCCGTCTTGGCTATTATTCTCCCTCTCCTCCATTTCGGTCCCACATAGCTTCTTGCCCAAACTATGTCACTTTCCCGGAATGTTCTTACCCTTCTCCCCGTCATCTGTTGGTCTTGCCTGCTCTCCATCGCGGTCTCTTCGTCGGGCAGAAGTGGGTCTAGTTTTGAGCGTATATTCCTGCCCATCAGCATTTCCGCCGGTGTTTTCCCTGTTGTCCTGTGTGGAGTAGAACGATAGTTTAACAGAAATCTCGTCAGGCTCCCTTCTACCGACTTGCAGCCCCCCATCATTGCCTTTATTCCTTCCTTCACAGTGCTCACCGCTCTCTCCGCCAGTCCGTTACTTGCCGGGTGGTATGGCGCCACTCTGATGTGCCGGATTCCATTCCGCTTAACGAAAGATGCCATCTCTTCCGACGTAAACTGCGGGCCATTGTCTGTGCATAGCTGTAGGGGTAGACCAAGCCTGCTAAACAGTACACTCAGTTCATGTAGAGTTCGAGCCTTTGTCGTGGATTTCATTGGTACTGTCTCTATCCACTTTGAGTAGCTATTCACTACTATGAGAAGCGTTGTTCCCATAATTGGCCCCGCAAAATATGCATGGAGCCTCTGCCTCGTGTTCTCTCCCAAGGGTGGACCGCTGACTGTGGTGGTGCTGCCCGCTTCTCCGCACATCCTGGACACGCTCTCGCCAATTCCTCCAGCTCCTTGTCGAGACCCGGCCGCCACACACATCGTCGAGCCAGCTGCTTCATCCTCACGCATCCTGAGTGCCCCACATGCAGTTCCTCTTTCACCTTGTCTTGCAGGGACGCCGGTATCACCACTCTGCCTCCCCACATTAAGCAATCCCCCTCTGTCGAGAGCTCCTGCATCCGAGACTTGTAACTGCTTACCTCTGCTGTTGCCTCCTCCGGCAATCCGCCTGACCTTACTGCCGCCAGCACCTTTCCCAGGACTCTGTCACGCCGCGTTGCCGCTGACACTTCTCTTGCTGTCACAGAAGGCTCCTCGTCCATATATAACACGTTACTTGTCATGGCTTCCCTTTCTATTCTTTCTGCTCCTTTGTCGACAATGTCCGAGAGCAGTAGTCTGGACAAGGTGTCGGCGACCCTCATGTCTGCAGAGGGTCTTACCTTCACATCGTAGCCGTAGGCTGCTAGTTGAAGGGCGTATCGCTGCATCTGCGCTGCCCCCAACGGCGGCATCTCTCTGCTGGGGTTCAATATTCTGGAAAGTGCTTTGTTATCACTGACAAGGGTAAACTTCCTCTCATAGCAATACTGATGAAATTTCCTAATACAGTAAGAAACTGCCAAAGCTTCCTTTTCTACGATGGGATATTTCTGCTCTGTTTGTGTCAGTATTCCTGACGCATACGCCTCCGGCCTTTCTATGTCTCCTGGAAAGACTTGCATTAGCGCCGCCCCGACTCCTACTTCGCTCGCGTCTGTTACCAGTTTGACCGGTAGTTGTGGACCGTATATCACCAATACTGGGTTGCTGGCCACCGTCTGTTTTACCCTTGCCATCGCCTCTTCACATTCCTTGGTCCATCGCCACTTAACACCCTTCTTGAGTAGCTCATACAATGGCGACAACGTAGTGGCGAGGTGTGGCAACAGCCGGGACTAGTACCCACCGCTCCCAATACGCTCCGGAGTGTCGGTACAGCACTCGGGTTCGGCATCCTCCTTATTGCTTCGGTCTTCTCGGGTATGGGTTTCAGCTCCGTGCACCTCCTGCAAATTGAATTCACACTTTGACCTTTTGACCATCACCAGCAAGTCGTCTAAGTATGCCACACAGGAGGGGATTCCTTCTAATATTCTGTCCATCGCCGCCTGGAAAATGTCCCCACAGAAAGCTAAACCAAAGGGCAATTTGTTCATCCTCAACAATCCTCTATGCGTAGCTACAGTTGTTAGGTCTTTTGATTCCTCACTTAACTCCATCTGTAGATAAGCATCTCTCAAATCTAGCTTTGCAAACCTCTTCCCTTTTATCCTTGTAAACAACTCTTCCGGGGAGGGTAAGGGGTGCTTAACTATATCCACCTGGGGATTTACCGTCACTCTGTAGTCAGCCGCCAGCCTTACTTTGCCATCTGCTTTGGGCACTACCACCAACGGTGTCGCCTAGCCACTGCTGTTGTCAGTCTCCACGGGCTCGGCAACACCTTCCTTAATCCACCTCTCCAGCTCCTGGTCCACGAGTGGGTAAAGGGCGTGTGGCCCTGGTCGCGCTTTCTTCCGCACCGGTCGTGCTCCTTCCTTGAGACGCAGGTGTGCTTTGATCGGCATGTGCCCTAAGGACTGTGAAAAGACCTCACTGTGCTTGTGTAGGATTGTGGTAAGTTTATCCCCATTCTTCTCCGCAACTCAAAGTTTGCCTACCATCTTCCAGTCCAGCTGAATCCCCAGTAGCCAGTCACGACCCAGGAGCGAGGGCCCTGTTCCTTTCACTACCTTTAACGGCAGAGTTTCTATTTGATTTTTAAACTTGACCTCCACCATGGCTACTCCTCGTACCTGAAGTGCCTCACCTGTGTATGTGACTAACCGCCTGTTGGAGGCTTCAAGTCTTGGTTTGCTGCGTAGCCTGTTCCACTCCTCCTCGCTGATGACCGTGCTGCTCGCTCCCGTGTCCACCTCCGTGCGTATCTCTGTGCCCTGCACGCTCACGTCTACAGTCAGTGGTGGGGTTTTCCGGGTTCTCCGCTGTTGTCCAGGCAGCTGTAAAATACCACACACCTCCACCCTCTCTTCCTCATCACTAATCTCTTGCTCCTCATCATCCACGCTATTTACTCTGCCCCGCCGTCGACACATAACATTCGCCTGGTGAGGCCCTTACGACTGCACCTGAAACATTCCTTATCCTTAAATGGGCACTCCGTTGCCTTGTGGTAACTACTGCCACACCGATTACAAGTTACACTACTACGTGCCCCCTCACGAGGCAAGTACTTGTTTTGCAACCTGGCCTTGTCCCACCTGCTCGTTGGTTCTTTCTGGTCCCCGGGCTTCGTTCGCGGCGGCTCCACTCTGTTCACCTGGGCTTCTTTGTGCTCCCCTCCCAGTACCTTCGCCTCCGTTGTTGCTGCCTCCATCGATAATGCCAGTTTGCACGCTTTGTCCCAAGTTAAGTCATCGCCCTCTCGTAACAGCCTCCGCCGGATCCGTTCGCTCGACACTCCACCACGAATTTTCTCGAAGCTGCTCTGTTAAGTTTGCCCCAAAGCTGCAGTTGGAAGCTTTCCTCCTCAGTTCTGCCACGTAACTGCTGATTGTCAGGGTTTCCCTTTGATTTTCAGAGTTGAATTTGAACCTTTCCACCACCACTGAAACTTTGGGCGCATAGTGCTGAGTAGCGAGACGAATCAATTCCTTCAATGTCCTCTCAGAGGGTTTCCCCAGGGCGCACAGGTTCCTCAGTAATTGATACACCGTCGGGCCGCAGACAGTCAGGAACAACGCCCGTTTCCGATTCTCCTCGGTGATATTACTGACCTCCAGGAACTCTTCGAACCTTTCTGTATAGGCCTCGAAATCTTCTCCCTCTGAGTACTGCTCCACCGCTCCAATTATTGCTGCCATTCTCGTCCACGGGGTTTCACTCGACTCCTTCAGAATCCCATCCTCGTCGCCACGTGTTGAGGAGTGAATGACAAACAAGAAGGAGCGGGGGTTGCGATGTATTCTATAAAGAGGCCAAACAGGGAATGTCCGATCCTCGGGCCTTGGCAGTACATGTATCCTCGGATTGCTGTTCCGAAGATCAGCTCAGTGCTTCGGTGCCGCTGAAGTGTAATGACTATACAACAGCTGGACTGCAGTAATCTGACACTGTAGAAAGGTGGCACTATCTGGCTCATTCATAGGGAATCAGAAGATATTTTGTGCTGCAGAGAGGCTTGTAGGTGTTATACCTATGCTAGTGAAAGGCTGGACAGCACTAATCTGACCTGTAGGAAGGTGGCACTCTCTGGCTCAATGCTCAGGAAAAAGAAGGTGCCATGTGCTGCAATGAGGCTTGGAGGTGTTATAACTATGCTAGTGATAGGCTAGACTGCACTATTCTGACCCTGTAAAAAGGTGAAGGTGTAGGAAAGTGGCACTCTCTGGCTCAGTGCTAGGGAATCAGAAGGTGCCATGTGCTGCAGAGAGGCTTGGAGGTGTTATATCTATGCTGCTGAAATGCTGGACTGCACTAATCTAACCCTGTAGGAAAGTGGCACGCTCAAGCTCAGTGCTAGGGAATCTGAAGGTGGCATGTGCTGCAGAGAGGCTTAGAGGTGTTATAACTATGATAGTGAACGACTGGACTGCACTAATCTGGCTCTCTAGGAAGGTGAAGTTGTAGGAAGGTGGCACTCTTTGGCTCAAAGGGAATCAAAAGGTCGTATATGCTGCAGAGAGGCTTGGAGGTGTTACAGCTATGCTAGTGAAAGGCTGGACTGCACTAATCTGACGAAGGTGAAGGTGTAGGAAGGTGGGACTCTCTGGCTTAGTGCTAGGGAATCAGAATGTGTCACGTGCTGCAGAGAGGCTTGGAGGTGTTATTATTATGCTGGTGAAAGACTGGACTGTACTAATCTGACCCTGTACGAAGGTGGCACTGTCAAGCACTGTGCTAGGAAATCACAATGTGTCATGTGCGGCAGGGAGGCTTGGAGGTGATATAAATATGCTAGTGAAAGGCTGGACTGCACTTCTCTGACCTTGTAGGAAGGGTAAGGTCTAGTAAGTTGGCACTATCTGGCTCTGTACGTGCTAAGGAATCAGAAGGTGTCATGTGCTACAGAGAGGCTTGGAGGTGTTTAAACTAGGCTAGTGAAAGGCTGGACTGCACTATTTTGTCCCTCTAGGAAGGTGGCACTCTCTGGTTCAGTGCTTGGGAATCAGAAGGTGTCATGTGCTGCAGAGCGGCTTGGAAGTGTTATAACTATATTTGTGAAAGGATGGACTGCACTAATCTGACCCTGTAGGCAGGTGGCACACTCAAGCTATGTGCTACGGAATCAGAATGTGTCATGTGCTGCGGAGAGGATTGGAGGTGTTATAACTACGTTAGTGAAAGGCTGGACTGCAGTAATTTGACAATGTAGGAAGGTGGCACTCTCTGGCTCAGTGCTAGAGAGTCTGAAGCTGCCTAGTGCTGCAGAAAGGCTTGGAGGTGTTATAACAATGCTACTCAGAAGCTGGACTGCACTAATCAGACCCTGTAGGAAGGTGAGGGTTTAGGAAGGTGGCACTCTCTGGCTATATTCTAAGGAATCAGAAGGTTTTCATGTGCTTCAGAGAAGCTTAGAGGTGTTATAACTATGCTAGTAAAATGCTGGACTGCACAAATCTGATCCTGCAGGAAGGCATCACTCTCAAGGTCAAGGCTAGGGAATCAGGAGTTGTCATGTGCTGCAGAAAGGTTTGGAGGTGTAATAACTATGTTAGTGAAAGGCTGGACTGAACTAATCTGACCCTTAAAGAAGGTGAAGGTGTTAGAAGGTGGCACTCTGCATCTGTGCTGGGAAATCAGAAGGTGTCTTGTGCTGCAGAGGAGCTTGGAGGTGTTATAACTATGCTAGTGAAAGGCTGGACTGCACTAATTTGTCCCTGTAGGAAGGTGAAGGTGTAGGAAGTTGGTACTCTCAAGCTCAGTGCTAGGGAATCAGAAGGTGTCATTTGCAGCAGAGAGGTTTGGAGGTGTTATACCTATGCTGGTGAAAGGCTGGACTGCAGTAATCTGACTCTGTAGAAAGGTGGCATACTCTGTCTCAGTGCTAGGGAATCAGAAGGTGTCATGTACTGCCTAGAGGCTTGGATGTGTTTTAAGTATGCTAGTGAAAGGTTGAACTACACTAGTCTGACCCTTTTGAAAGGGGAAGGTGTAGGAAGGTGGCACTCTCTCACTCAGTACTAGGGAATCAGAAGGTGTCATGTACTGCCTAGAGGCTTGGATGTGTTATACGTATCCTAGTGAAAGGTTGAACTACACTAATCTGACCCTTTTGGAAGGGGAAGGTGTAGGAAGGTGGCACTCTCAACCTATGTGCTAAGGAATCAGAAGGTGTCAGGTGCTGCAGAGAGGCTTGGAAGAGTTTTAACAATGGTAGTAATAGCCTGGACTGGACTAATCTGACCCTGTGGGAAGGAGAAGATGTAGGAAGGTGGCACTCCCTCTCTCAGTACTAGGGAATCAGAAGGTGTCATGTACTGCAGAGAGGCGTGCAGATGTTATAACTATGCTAGTGAAAGGCTGAACTGCACTAATCTGTCCCTGTAGGAAGGTGGCACTCTAAGGCTCAGTGCTAGGGAATCAGGTGTCATGTGCTGCAGAGAGGCGTGCAGATGTTATAACTATGTTAGTGAAAGGCTGGACTGCACTAATCTGTCCCTGTAGGAAGATGGCACTCTGGAGCGTAGTGCTTGGAAATCTGAAGTTGTCATGTACTGCAGAGAGACTTGGAGGTGCTATAACTATGCTAGTCAAAGGCTGGACTGAACTAATTTGACCCCGTAGGAAGGTGAAGGTGTATGAAGGTGTAACTCTCAAGCTCTGTGATAGGGAATCAGAAGGTGCCATGTGCTGCATAAAGGCTTGGAGGTGTTATAACTATGCTAGTGAAAAGCTGGACTGTAGGAAGGTGTAGCTATAGGAAGGTTTCACTCTCTGGCTCAGTGCAGGGGAATCAGAAGATGTCATGTGCTGCAGAGTAGCTTGGAGGTGTTATAAATATGCTAGTGGAAGGCTGAACTGCATTAATCTGACCCTATAGGAAGGTGGCACTTTAAGGCTCAGTGCTAGGGAATCAGAAGGTGTCATGTGCTGCAGCGAGGCTTGGAGGTGTTATAACTATACTACTGATAGGCTGGACTGCACTAATCTGACACTTTAGAAAGGTGGTGTAGGAATGTGGCACTCGCTGGCTCAGTGGTAGGGGATCAGAAGGTGTAATGTGCTTCAGAGAGGCTCGGATGTGTTATAGCTATGCTAGTGTAAGCTGGACTGCACTGGTCTGACCCTGTATGTAGGTGGCACTCTCTGGCTTAGGGCTAGTGAATCAGAAGGTGTCATATGCTGTAGAGTGTCTTGGAGGTGGTATAACTATGCTAGTGAAAGGCTGGAATGCACTGATCTGACCCTGTTGGAAGGCGAAGGTGAAGGAAGGTGACACTCACAGGCTCTGTGCTAGGGGATCATAAGGTTTCATGTACTGCAGAGAGGCTTGGAGGTGTTATAACTATGCTAGTGTGTTGCCTTCAGCCTCGATCCTCTGTTTTTAATATATTACTATTAAGTGAGTTTCATAGTTGTTAGGGTCACGCAATACAATGTTAAGTTATGATTAAGTTTATTCACATTCTGTTGGTGTATAATGGTAGCGAACCTATTCCAGTTAAGTAACAATATTATTTACACGTCGTCATTCTGTTGGTAATGGTAGCGAGCTTATTGAAGTTAATTAACAATGCTATTGACAACTCACTCTGTTGGTAATGGAAGGGAGCTTTAACCGAAGTACTCTACAATACTGATTAGAACTCGTCATTCCAATCACCAGAAGGGCCTGCCCATATGGGATAATTTCATAATATATATATATATATATATATATATATATATATAGAGAGAGAGAGAGAGAGAGAGAGAGAGAGAGAGAGAGAGAGAGAGAGAGAGAGAGAGAGAGAGAGAGAGAGAGAGAGAGAGAGAGAGAGAGAGAGAGAGAGAGAGAGAGAGAGAGAGAGAGAGAGAGAGAGAGAGATGTATATATGTAGATAGATAGATAGATAGATAGATAGATAGATAGATAGATAAATAAATAGATAAAAAGATAGATAGATAGAGATAGATAGATAGACAGATAGATATAGATAGATATAGATAGATATAGATACAGATAGGTAGATAGATCTATAGATATTCAATACATTTACATATCACAACTTCCCTGAATTTATAAAAATCCTATAAACAATGAATGGCAGTGGACCCAACACAGATCCCCGCGGAGCGTCATTCATTAGGCTGTCCCGGTCCGATTGCCTTCCCCTGACTGACTGATGACATTATAAAATCATTAGCTCTCTGTAATCATAAGGTAACATGCTCTTTCGGCCACCTGTTCCGATTCTTTACAGGAGCAGCGACTAGCGGGCTTTTTTATTGTTTCCTGTTGTTGTGCCCTTGTGCTGTGTCCTTTGCTGTAAAATAAAAATAATAAAATAAATCACTAACCAGCTGTCATACAACCCTAAATAGATACATGGGTAAGTAGTTATTATACACGAAATACACTTCCCAAAAAGTGAATGACGGAGAAGCCAACCAAGACAAGACCTTCGACTCTCTCCTCCACCATCCCCACCACCACCGCAGAACAATCCAAGGCGTGGCATTCGCTGACGAAACGAGAATATCACAACCTTTAATAGCAATGGTGCTGCTGCGTGTGTGTGTGTGTGTGTGTGTGTGTGTGTGTGTGTGTGTGTGTTTTCCCTATCCTAACCTAACCTAACCTAACCCCTGATGCCCCCTAACGAAATCCAGGAATTGGCGTGTTCGTGGATGGTTTATAAGAATCTAGCAAGGGTTTGCTAGGCAGGTCGATCTGAATCTTGAGAATCAATTGTTACCTTTTCTTTTGAACAGTCTTGCACTTGTTTGATCTTCCCGTGAGTTTGATAATATAGATACACACTTCTTAACTTATTATTAGAACAGTCTTATTCTTGTTTACTCTTCCCGGGGTTTAAAAATAGAGAACCACTTGTTAACTAATCTTTATGACTTTCTTACTCTTGTTTACTCTTCCCGTGGCTTTGAAACTAGAGAACCACTTGTTAAAACTAATGTGGTGTGTGTGTGTGTGTGTGTTTGTGTGTGTGTGTGTGTGTGTGTGTGTGTGTGTGTGTGTGTGTGTGTGTGTGTGTGTGTGTGTGTGTGTAAATATTTCATGACGCGCACTTTGAAAACAGGATCAGCTTTTAACGAATAATCTGCCTAGCAAGAGCTTACGCATTTTTACGCAATCCACTCCCTCCATTATCACATCACCTGTTGTTGCTGTTTTTTTGTCCTGCTTTTTCTCGTCTCTACAAGTAAGAGGGTGTTGCCTCGGTATAGAATTCATGCAAGGTTCTCAACGTTATTTACTTTTTTATTTTACTTTTTAAATCTAAGAAAATATAAGTATCGGTGAAGAGTCCGTAGATTTATAATGGACACAGGGCCTTGAGGGTGTCAGCTGTTGTGCATTTTCGTGGCGAGCGAGACAAAAGATGAGAAGTTAATTTGAAGTGATTTATATAATTACACGTAGTAGCGGTATTGGAAAAAAATAATCTTCAGCTCACATTAATTATGGAAAACGAAGGGAGTTAACATATAATACGGAGTTCTCGATTATTGTTTTATTTTATTTTATTTTATTTATGTTTTTGCTTTAGTTGTTGTTAGGTATTATTTTTTTTTCTTCCTCTCCTTGTTGATTTTGTTCTCATTATTATTATTTTCCTCATACTTCTTCTTCTTCTTCTTCTTCTTCTTCTTCCAGGACGCTTGCGTTCTTCAGGATGAGCTAGACACACTATATGATTGGGCGGGGAAATGGCAGATGGAATCCAATGTCTGGAAGTGCAGTATTCTGAGTGTAGGTAGGAATAACCCCTCACACAATTATATACTCCTTAAATGACACTCCGCTGAGTAGGTCTGGGTGTGAGAGGGATTTAGGAGTCTTAGTGAGCACTGACCTCCGTCCTAGAGCTCAGTGCATTCAAGCTAAGAATCGTGCAAATAGGGTACTGGGTTTCATCTCGAGGAGCGTAAGCAATAGGAGCGCTGAAGTCATCCTCAAACTCTACTTAGCATTAATTAGACCTCATTTCGATTATGCGGTTCAGTTCTGGTCACCTTACTGTAGAGTAGATATCAAGTAGTTAGAATCTGTACAGAGGATGATGACAAAAATTATTCAAGGGGTGAGAAACTTGCCTTATGAAAATAGACTGAAGCATTTAAATTTATACGCTCTAGGAAGGCGAAGGTTACGAGGTGACTTGATCGAGGTTTAAAAATGGATGAAGGACTTTAATAAAGGGTATGTAAATAGGGTTTTGGTTGTAAAAGAGCAAGGTAGAACACGTAGCGACGGTTTTAAGCTAGTTAAATTCAGATTCAACAAAGACATAGGCAAGAATTGGTTTACCAGTAAAGTGGTGGATGAGTGGAACAGGCTTGGGAGTCATCTTGTGGGTGCCAATACCATAGATGCATTGAAGAAAAGTTTGGATAAATTCATGGATAGTGAGGTTAGGTGCGGTTAGACTTACAGGAACTGCCTTGTATAGGCCAACCGGCCTCTTGCAGACTCCTTACGTTCTTATGTTCTTTTATTGTTGTTGTTGTTGTTGTTGTTGTTCTTGTTCTTGTTCTTGTTCTTCTTCTTTTTCTTCCTCTTTTTAATAATTTCTTCTTATAATTAATGATCGCTTTGTCCTTCCATTTAGTTATCGATATGTTTCTCTGTCTCTATCTTGCACTTCCTTTAGACAATTAGTCTCCCTTCCTTCCTCTTACTTCCTCACTCCCTCTTTATGCCTCCTTTTATTTTTTTCTCATTCCGTTCTTTCTATCAATGGTCTAATGTCGGCTGCAATTAGTTTAACGTCGGTGGCAGTAAAAGCATTCGAGTCTATTATAGATGAAAATATCCGTGACCAACTAGACTCCTTGAGAAACAGCCTGATCAATGGCCCCCACCATGGGTTCATTAATCAAGGCTAGATCTTGTCTGACTTTATTTTTATTTTTTTACAAAAAGTGGCAAATACGTAAGGACGACAGTTATGATATTGTATATCTTAATTTTAGTAAAGCATTCGACAAAGAACCTCACCAATAACTTTGACAACAATTAAAGCCCATGGGTTTGAAGGTAGATGGATCATGGTGTGGTTCAGTGACAGGAAGCAGAGTTCTGGGTTCAGGTAGTACATGGGGATAATGGGATTGGGTTCGAGGTACTAAGTCTGATGCAACTATCAAGATACTTTGGGTGGAGCAGGTGCGGGAATTCCCTACCCGGCAGCATTGTCGCTTCAACCACAACAAGGCATACAATTTCATATGTCGGTTGTTTAGTATTTGACATAGTTTTTAAATTTTTGTTTATGGTAAAACAAGTCTATATTATGTTGTGAATGTATCGAATTTTAGGATATTAACGATGATTTATGTATGGAAATGAATTCAACCGTGTGCTACCCAGCGACGTTGTCATGTCTATGGTCAAGGTCGCCGGGTGACCCCCTGTGGACCTCGGGTTGCCCCGGGCCATTATTCCCTGGTAGAGAGGAGGCGGGTGAGAGAGGGGGAGGGAAGGTAGCGGTAGCCAAGGTCCAGCCCATGAGACAGATGCAAGGATTTCTTGACAACATTTTATCAGTGTCTTTTTACCGATACCCTCGCTACACTTGACCCGATAAAAACAGTTCCATTTTGTGAGCTTTGTTCTCCGTTCATTTTGCAATTGGCAAGGAACCTATAATATGGCCCCTCGGGCCAAATTTGTGGCTTTACCGTGTAGCAGCGACGGGCCAAATTTGTGCCATGATATAAACCCCCCAAAAATAGATGATGCATAAACCGATCACAAAACGCTTTGATATATATTATGAAATGATTTGTGTGAGTGATGATTTTTTTCTCATTTTTCTCGCTTAGAGGGACCATTAAGAAACATGATCCCTGTGGCTACAGGGTTAATAGTCCATTCATATCCTTGTGTATCCGTGTTATTTCCTTCACCTCGTTCTCCACTGCTCTCCCTCTCTCTCTGTCCCATTCCCGGTCTCCCTCAATCCTCTCTCTCACCTCCCAACCCTGCCTCCCTCTCAGCCACTGTCACTCCCTTAATCTCATAATCGTCACTCCCTTAATCCCCATAATCCCTAGATCGCGATATTATTGACAATTAGTCCCGTTCTAATGCGTTTACAAACCCAACTCATTAATCGATTCCTACTTTACTCTCTCTCTCTCTCTCTCTCTCTCTCTCTCTCTCTCTCTCTCTCTCTCTCTCTCTCTCTCTCTCTCTCTCTCTCTCTCTCTCTCTCTCTCTCTCTCTCTATCTATCTATCTATCTATCTATCTATCTCTCAAGATTAAGGAATATGTATAGTGTTTTGATGTGTTTCTGTTAATATTTTTGAGACTATGAAGTTTGTGGAGAAACGAGAGGGAGGAGGAGGTGGAGGTGGAGGTGGAGGTGGAAGTGGAGGTGGAGAAGGAGAAGAAGGAGGAGGTGAAGGTGGAGGTGGAAGTGGAGGGGAGAAGGAGAAGGAGGAGGAGGTGAAGGTGGAGGAGGAGGTAACTTTATTCTCTTACAGTCCTCATATAAGGCAACCACGAGGTCTGTTTTTTTTTTCTTTTTAAAGGAGGAGGAGGAGGAACAAAGAAACACAAAGAGAGAACAAACAACAGCAGGCCTGCTGGTCCGTACGAGGCTGTTTGTGATAAGCTACACTAACTATCTAATCAAAGGTGGAAGATGAAGGACAGCAAAGGCGAAGGCAGTGGTGAGCAAATCAGGGAAGTAAAGAAACGGAACAGGCCGAGGCAGCAACACTATAATATAGTCGCCAAGTCAGTCAGCTCGGGGCCTCGCCATTCGCGCCAATCCCGGGCAGAATCTTGGCGGTTCAGTCTCCTTCCTTCGCCCTGTCAACTTCCCACTTTCGTCACATCACTTTCCTTCCTTCCCTCGTTCCTTCCTTCCTTCCTTCCCTCGTTGTTGCTTTCCTTCCTTCCTTCCCTCGTTCCTTCCTTCGTCCTGTCATCTTTCTCCATCCTCCCTTCCTCCTGTCACCTTCCCCCCTTTATTCCTCCCTTCCTCTGTCACCTTCCTTTGGCCTTCGTCCTGCCATCCTTCATCCAACAAAAACGGTCTCCGGCGCCTTCACTGTATTTTCGATTGATTTGAATTAATCCCGTCTGGAATTTTAAGAGGCTCATCTTGCTATCCACCCTCCTCGCCTCGCGGGGCTGGGGAGCGTCAGGGGGCCCAAGGCCTTCCTGGCGAGCGTCGCAGGGCTCAGGGCTCCGGCAGGGCGCCTCGGCTCCCCCGGAGCGTCCACGGAGGTGTCGGAGATCCCGAGGGTCCGGGGGTTGGGGGGGCGTGAAGTGGCAGCAAGACATGCAGTTACTGACCTCTTATTAGCCAGACGACGCGTTAATGACACGTTCCAATGGAAGGTTCGACGCATGGGGAGGTACAATTCCCCTAAGCAAGGCAAGTGTCATGCCAACTACGATAAAAAACGAAAAATCCAAAAAAAATACAAAAACAAAAAATCCTAAAAAAAATGTCTTGTTTTGCTTTGTTTAAAGCGTCTTGTATGTTGGTATGGCGGGTCTTCTCTGGGGAGAAGGAGACTAACGCGTTCCAACATACAAAACCAGGAAAAGACGATATGGAAACACCGAGAGAAGGAAGGGAAAGAAGGGAACACCAGAAGAAGGAAAATGAAGAGAAGTAACACTAGAAGAAGGCATATGAAGTAACACAAGAAGAAGGAAGTTGAAAAGAGTAACACAAGAAGAAGGTATTGAAAAGAGTAACACAGAAGAAGGTATTGAAAAGAGTTACACAGAAGAAGGTATTGAAAAGAGTAACACAGAAGAAGGTATTGAAAAGAGTAACACAGAAGAAGGTATTGAAAAGAGTAACACAGAAGAAGGTATTGAAAAGAGTTACACAGAAGAAGGTATTGAAAAGAGTTACACAGAAGAAGGTATTGAAAGAGTAACACAGAAGAAGGTATTGAAAAGAGTAACACAGAAGAAGGTATTGAAAAGAGTAACACAGAAGAAGGTATTGAAAAGAGTTACACAGAAGAAGGTATTGAAAAGAGTAACACAGAAGAAGGTATTGAAAAGAGTTACACAGAAGAAGGTATTGAAAAGAGTAACACAGAAGAAGGTATTGAAAAGAGTTACACAGAAGAAGGAATTTGAAAAGAGTAACACAGAAGAAGGTATTGAAAAGAGTAACACAGAAGAAGGTATTGAAAAGAGTTACACAGAAGAAGGTATTGAAAAGAGTAACACAAGAAGAAGGAATTTGAAGATAAATAACACAAGAAGAAGAAATGTGAAGTAACACCGGAAGGAAAATGCAGAGAAGTAACACTAGAAAAATGAAAATGGAAATGAAAAGAATCATCCACCTTTCGGACCAAACCAACATCACAAAATTATGGGCGAGTCTCTTCTGGGAGGAAAGCGGCTCGTTCAGACCCAGGAACACCAGAAAGGATGATAGAAACATCAAGAAAAGGAAAACAGAAAAGTCATCCACCTTTCGGCCCCTGGGGCCGCAGGGTGGGTGACGGGTGAATCTCCTCTGGGGAGAAGGAGGCTAACCCACACAGTCAAGATAGAGGCTAGAGAAAGGAAATTAAATCATCGAGAAAAGAAAATGAAATTACAATATCAAGAAAATAACTAAAAAGTCATCGAGCTTTCGGCCCCTGGGGCCGCAGGGCGGGTGACGGGTGAGTCTTCTGGGGGGGAGGAGGCTCATCCACAGCCAGCAACACCAACAGAAAGAAAAGAAAAGAAAAGAAAACATCAAGAGAAAAGAAAAGAAAAGGAAAAGAAAAGAAAAGAAAAGGAAAAGAAAAGAAAAGAACAAAGTAAACAAAGCAAAACAAGACAAAACAAAACCAAAACAAAATAAAACAAATTAAAACAACATTATAAATATATAAATAAACAACTCTATAACAAACAATATAATTTAGCTACTGGGACTGCTCAAACGATCGAGATCAGCTTGGAAGTGTTCTTTATCCGTTGTCGTAGTGACTCTGCTGGCTATGTTTGTATCGTCGGCAAATTTCGATATTTTACACGATAGCCCCTCGTCAATGTCATTTACGTACACTAAAAACAGAACAGGTCCCAACATCGACCACTGTGGAACACCGGTTTTGACATCTCGCCAGTCAGATAACATAAGAACATAAGAACGTTGGAATCTGCAAGAGGCTGGTAGGCCTATACAAGGCAGTTCCTTTGACCCTAGACTCCCGTGTATCTAACCCCACCTAGTATCGCTGTCCATGAATTTATCTCATCTATTTTTGAATGTGACAATTGTATTGGCACTCACCACATGACTGCTAAGCCTATTCCACTCATTCACAACCCTGTTGGTTAAACAAATTTTTGCCTATGTCCCTGTTAAATCTGAATTTATCCAGTTTAAACCCATTACTTCGTGTCCTACCCGGTTCTCTTACCAACAAAACCTTATGAATATCTCCCTTATTAAAGCCCTTCATCCATTTATAAACCTCGATCATGTCTCCACGCACCCTTCGCCTTTCTAGAGAATGCAAGTTTAACTGTTTGAGTCTTTCCTCGTATGGCAAGTTTCTCAACCCCTGAATCATCTTAGTCATCCTCCTCTGCACTGATTCTAACATTTTGATATCCATTCTATAGTAAGGTGACCAGAACTGAACCGCATAGTCAAGATGAGGTCTAACTAATGCTAAATATAGTTTGAGGAAGACTTCGGCGCTTCTGTTGCTTACGCTCCTTGAAATAAATCCCAGTACCCTATTTGCTCGATTTCTAGCTTGAATGCATTGTGCCCTTGGACAGAGATCAGAGCTCACTAAGACCCCTAAATCTCTCTCGCACCCAGACCTGCGTATGAGAGTGTCATTTAAGCAATAGTTGTGAGAGGGGTTGTTCCTACCTACACTCAGAATACTGCACTTCCCTACATTGAACTCCATCTGCCATTTATCCGCCCAGTCATACAATCTGTTTAGTTCATCCTGAAGAATACTAGCGTCCTGATCCGACTCAATTACACTACCGATCTTGGTATCATCTGCAAATTTACTGACATCACTACTGATTCCTGTATCTAAATCATTGATATAAATAATAAACAAGAGTGGACCTAATACCGAACCTTGTGGGACCCCACTCGTAACACATCCCCAGTCAGATATTTTACCATTGATTTGCACTCTTTGCTTCCCATTGCTAAGCCACGCCTTGACCCAGTTCAAAACCTTATCCTCTACACCGTGAGCCTGTAATTTAAGCAACAGTCGTTGGTGAGGAACTTTGTCAAACGCTTTACTAAAATCAAGATAGATTACATCATAGTTTTCATCTCTGTCTGCCGCCTCAAATACTTTACTGTAGAGGGACAAGACATTAGTGAGGCATGACCTACCTTTCGTGATCCCATGCTGCGAGTCATGAATTAAGCTGTGTTTCTCTAGATGCTCCCGAATGTTCCTGGCTATTATGGACTCCAGCATCTTGCCTATAACCGATGTTAAGCTAATTGAGCGATAGTTTGAAGCAGCTGACCTGTCCCTCTTTTTGAAAATCGGCGTCACATTAGCTACTTTCCATAAGCTGGGCACATAGCCAGTATTTACCGACATCTTAAAGATGTCGGTTAGTGGGCCACTGATTACATCACCTAATTCCTTTAATACCCTCGGAAATATCCCGTCAGGACCTGGCGACTTTTTCTTCTTAAGCTTATCTATCATATCCTGAACTATTTACCTGGTAATGATTATATCCCTCAATTTATCGCCATCCCCACCCTCGTACTCCTGAACCCTTCCCTGAATAGTTGTTTGATCCTCTTGTGTGAATACTGAAAGGAAGTAGTCGTTCAACAATGTGCCATATTTTCGTAATTTTCTACTAGCTCCCCTGTGTTTGTTTTCAGCGGTCCAATTTTCTCCCGTGTTTTTGTTCTATACATCTGAAAGAAGCCCTTAGGCTTACTTTTCGCCTTATTTGCACCTTTGATCCCATAATTCCTTTTTGCAATCCTGGTGTTTTTCTTCACTAATCTAGATAGTTCGACATACCGGCCCCTGAGATGTGTCTCACCATTCTTTATTTTCTGATAAATTTCCTTCTTTAACCCTATCTCGTGTTTTAGTCCACGAGTCATCCACTTAGGATCATTGTTTTCTTTCCTAAATGTTCGCTGTGGTATATGCTGTCCTTGCCCCTCTGCTATTACTCTAACTAGATTATTGTAAGACATTTCCACCTGGGTCTCCTGGCTCTCATGAATCCCTAAATTATCCCAGTATATCCCTTCAAGATGTCTTCGAAGCCGCTCGTAATTTGCTCTTCTAAAATCTGGCACTAACACTGGGTTTGGTTCGCGGGATACTGCCCAGTCAAAGCTAAAACGAACAGTTCTGTGGTCACTATTTCCTAGATCTCCACCCACATCCAGCTCATGTAGCAAGTTTCCATTATTCGTTAGGACTAAGTCTAATATGTTATCCCTTCAGGTAGGCTCAGTAACTGCCTGCTTAAGGAAGTTATCTTGTATAACTTCAAGAAAATCCTCTACTTCCAAGTCAAACACTAGGTCTTCCCAGTATACATTCCTATAATTAAGTCCCCCATTACGCAGACATTTCTACTTCTACTCGCCCTGCCAATCTCCTGTATTAGAGTGGCACTTCGATATTGAGAAGCAGATGAAAGCACATCGATATTGAGGAGCATATGAAAGCACCTTGATATTGAGGAGCATATGAAAGCACCTCGATATTGAGGAGCAGATGAAAACACCTCGATACTGAGAAACAGATGAAAGCACCTTGATATTGAGGAGCAGATGAAAGCACCTCGATATTGAGGAGCAGATGAAAGCACCTTGATATTGAGGAGCAGATGAAAGCACCTCGATATTGAGGAGCAGATGAAAGCACCTCGATATTGAGAAACAGATTAAAGCACACCGATAATGAGGAGCAGATGAATGCACCTCTATATTGAGGAGCAGATGAAAGCACATCGATATTGAGGAGCAGATGAAAGCATCTTGTTATTGTGGAGCAGATGAAAGCACTTCGATATTGAGGAGCAGATGAAAGCACATCGATAGTGAGGAGCAGATGCAAGCACATCGATATTGAAGAGCAGATAAAAGCACCTCCATATTGAGGAACAGATGAAAGCACATCGACATTGAGGAGCAGATAAAAGCACCTCGATATTGACGAGCACATGATAGCACCTCGATATTGAGGAGCAGATGAAAGCAACTCGATATTGAGGAGGATATGAAAGCACCTTGATATTGAGGAGCACATAATAGCACCTCCATATTCAGGAGCAGATGAAAGCACCTCGATATTGAGGAACAGATGAAAGCCTCTCGATATGGAGGAGCACATGACACCACCTCGATATTGAGGAGCTGATGAAAGCACATCGATATTGAGGAGCAGATGATAGCACCTTGATATTGAGGAGCAGATGAAAGCACCTTAATATTGAGGAGCAGATGAAAGCACCTTGATATTGAGGAGCAGATAAAAGCACCTTTTTATTGAGGAGCAGATGAAAGCACCTTTTTATTGAGGAGCAGATGAAAGCACCTCGATATTGAGGAGCAGATGAAAGCACCTTAATATTGAGGAGCAGATGAAAGCACCTTTTTATTGAGGAGCAGATGAAAGCACCTTTTTATTGAGGAGCAGATGAAAGCACCTTTTTATTGAGGAGCAGATGAAAGCACCTTAATATTGAGGAGCAGATGAAAGCATCTCGATATTGATGAGCAGATGAAAGGACATCAATACTGAGGAGCAGATGAAAGCACCTTGATATTGGGGAGCAGATGAAAGCACCTTGATATTGAAGAGCAGATGTAAACAGCTCCATATTGATTAGCGGATGAAAGCACCTCGATATTGAGGAAAAGATAATAGCACCTAGATATTGATGAGCAGATGAAAGCAAATCGATATTGAAGTGCTGTTGAAAGCACATTGATATTGAGGAGCAGATGAAAGCACCTCGATATTGGGGAGCAGATGAAAGCACCTCCATATTGGGGAGCAGATGAAAGCACCTCGATATTGGGGAGCAGGTGAAAGCAGCTCGATATTGAGGAGCAGATGAAATCACCTCAATATTGAGGAGCAGATGAAATCACCTTAATATTGAGGAGCAGATGAAAGCACCTCGATCTTGATGATCAGATGAAAACATCTCGTTATTGACGAGCACATGATAGCGCCTTGATATTGAGGAGCAGATGAAAGCACCTCGATATTGAGGAGCAGATGAAATCACCTCGATGTTGAGGAACAGATGAAAGCACATCGATATTGGGGAGCAGGTTAAAGCACATCGATATTGAGGAGCAAGTGAAAGCACCTTGATATTGAGGAGCATATGAAAGCACATCGATATTGAGGAGCAGATGAAAGCACATCGATACTGAGGAGCAGATAAAAGCACTTCGATATTGAGGAGCAGATGAAAGCACATCGATATTGAGGAGCAGATGAAAGCACGTCGATATTGAGGAGCAGATGAAAGCACATCGATACTGAGGAGCAGATAAAACCACATCGATATTGAGGAGCAGATAAAAGCACTTCGATATTGGGGAGCGGGTGAAAGCACATTGATATTGAGGAGCAGATAAAAGCACCTTGATGTTGAGCAGCAGATGAAAGCACCTTGATATAGAGGAGCAGATGAAAGCACTTCGATATTGAGGAGCATATAAAAACACCTTGATAAAGAGGATCAGATAAAAGCACCTTGATATTAAGGAGCATATGAAAGCACCTCGTATTGACGAACATATGAAAGCACCTCGATATTGAGCAGCAGATGAAAGCACATCGATATCAAGGAGCATATGATACCAACTCGATATTGAGGAGCAGATGATACCACCTCGATATTGAGGAGCAGACGAAAGCACCTTGATATTGAGGAGCAGATGAAAGCACCTTGATATTGAGGAGCAGATGAAAGCGCCTCGATATTTAGGAGCAGATGAAAGCAAATCGATAATGAGGAGCAGATGATTGCACCTCGATATTAATGAGCAGATGAAAGCACCTTGATATTAAGCAGCACATGATAGATCCTCGATATTTAGGAGCAGATGAAAGCACCTCAATATTGGGGAGCAGATGATAGCACCTCGATATTGAGGAACAGATAAAAGCAACTCGACATTGAGAAGCAGATGAAAGCACCTCGATATTTGCGAGAAGATGAAATCACATCGATATTGAAGAGCAGATGAAAGCACCTCGATATTGAGGAGAAGATGAAAGCACCTTGATATTGAGGAGCAGATGAAAGCACCTCGATATTGAGGAGCAGGTGAAAGCACATCGATATTGAGGAGCAGATTAAAGCACCTCGATATTGACGAGCACCTAATAGCACCTTGATATTGAGGAACAGGTGAAGCCACCTCGATATTGAGGAGGAGATGATAGCACCTTGATATTGAGGAGCACATGATAGCATCTCGATATTGAGGAGCACATGATACCACCTCGATATTGAGGAGCAGATGAAAGCACAAAGATATTGAGGAGCAGATAATAGCATCTCGATATTGAAGAGCAGATGAAAGCACCTCGATATTGAGGAGCAGATGAACGCACCTCGATATTAAGGAGTAGATGAAAGCACTTCGATATTGATGAGCAGATGAAAGCACATCGATATTAAGGATTAGATGAAAGCACTTCGATATTGATGAGCAGATGAAAGCACATCGATATCAAGGAGCATATGATACCAACTCGATATTGAGGAGCAGATGAAAGCACCTCGATATTGATGAGCAGATGAAAGCACCTCGATATCAAGGAGTAGATGAAAGCACTTCGATATTGAGGAGCAGATGAAAGCACCTTGATACTGAGCAGCAGATGAAAGCAACTTGTTATTGAGAAGCAGATGAAAGCACCTCGATATAGAGGAGCAGATAAAAGCAAATTAATATTGAGGAGCAGAAGAAAGCACCTTGATATTGAGGAGCATATGTAAACAGCTCACTATTGATTAGCAGATGTAAGCACCACGATATTGAGGAGCAGATGATAGCACCTCGATATTGAGGAGCAGATGAAAGCACCTCGATATTGAGAAACAGATGAAAGCACATCGATAATGAGGAGCAGATGAAAGCACCTCGATATTGAGTAGCAGATAATACCACATCGATATTGAGGAGCAGATGAAAGCATCTTGATATTGAGGAGCAGATGAAAGCACCTCGATATTGAGGAGCAGATGAAAGCACATCGATATTGAGGAGCAGATGAAAGCACCTCGATATTGAGTAGCAGATGAAAGAACCTCGAT
Source organism: Eriocheir sinensis (assembly GCF_024679095.1). Classification (NCBI taxonomy): domain Eukaryota; kingdom Metazoa; phylum Arthropoda; class Malacostraca; order Decapoda; family Varunidae; genus Eriocheir; species Eriocheir sinensis. The sequence goes on from NW_026111939.1 coordinate 167,846, forward strand.
ATTGAGGAGCAGATGAAAGCACATCGATAATGAGGAGCAGATGAAAGCACCTCGATATTGAGGAGCAGATGAAAGCATAACGATATTGAGGAGCAGATGATAGCACCTCGATATTGATGAGCAGATGAAAGCATCTCGATATTGAGGAGCAGATGAAAGCACATCGATGTTCATGAGCAGATGAAAGCACATCGATATTGGGGAGCAGATGATAACACCTCGATATTGATCAGCAGATGATAGCACATCGATATTGAGGAGTAAATGAAACCACATCGATAATGAGGAGCAGATGAAAGCACCTCGATATTGAGGAGCGGATGAAAGCATATCGATATTGAGGAGCAGATGATAGCACTTCGATATTGATGAGCAGATGAAAGCACCTCGATATTGAGGAGCAGATGAAAGCACCTCGATATTGATGACCAGATAAAAGCACCTCGTTATTAATGACCAGATGATAGCACCTCGATATTGATAAGCAGATGAAAGCACCTCGTTATTAAGGAGCAGATGAAAGCATATCGATATTGGGGAGCAGATGAAAGCACCTCGTTATTAAGGAGCAGATGATAGCACATCGATGTTGAGGAGCAGATGAAAAAACATCGATATTGAGGAGCAGATGAAAGCATATCGATATTGGGGAGCAGATGAAAGCACCTCGTTATTAAGGAGCAGATGATAGCACATCGATGTTGAGGAGCAGATGAAAAAACATCGATATTGAGGAGCAGATGAAAGCATATCGATATTGGGTAGCAGATGATAGCACCTCGATATTAAAGAGCAGATGAAAGCACATCGATGTTGAGGAGCAGATGAAAACACATCGATATTGAGGAGCAGATAGAAGCACCTCGATATTGAGGAGCCGGTGAAGGCACATAGAGATTGGGGAGCAGGTGAAAGAACCTAGATATTGAGGTGCAGATGAATGCACCTTTATATTAAGGAGCAAATGAAAGCACATCGATAATGAGGAGCATTTGAAATCACATCGATATTAAGGAGCAAATGAAAGCACCTTGATATAGAGGAGCAGATGAAAGCGCCTTCATCTTGTGGGGCAGATGAAAGCACCTTGATATTGAGGAGCAGATGGAAGCACCTTGATATAGAGGAGCAGATGAAAGCACCTTGATATTGAGGAGCAGAGATGAAAGCACCTTGATATTGAGGAGCAGATGAAAGCACCTTGATATTGAGGAGCAGATGAAAGCACCTTGATATTGAGGAGCAGAGATGAAAGCACCTTGATATTGAGGAGCAGATGAAAGCACCTTGATACTGAGGAGCAGATGAAAGCACCTTGATATTGAGGAGCAGATGAAAGCACCTCGATATTGTGGAGCAGATGAAAGCACCTTGATATTGTGGTGCAGATGAAAGCACCTCGATACCGAGGAGCAGATGATATCACCTCGATAATGATGAGCAGATGAAAGCACATCGATATTGGGGAGCAGATGAAAGCACATCGATATTGGGGAGCAGATGAAAGCACATCGATATTGAGGAGCAGATGAAAGCACATCGATATTGGGAGCAGATGAAAGCACCTTGATATTGAGGAGCAGAGATGAAAGCACCTTGATATTGAAGATGAAAGCACCTTGATATTGAGGAGCAGATGAAAGCACCTTGATATTGAGGAGAAGATGAAAGCACCTTGATATTGAGGAGCAGATGAAAACAGCTCAATATTGAGGAGCAGCTGAAAGCACCTCGTTATTGAGGATCAGATGATATCACCTCGATAATGATGAGCAGATGAAAAAACATCGATATTGGGGAGCAGATGAAAGCACATCGATATTGGGTAGCAGATGAAAGCACATCGATATTGAGGAGCAGATGAAAGCACATCGATATTGGGGAGCAGATGAAAGCACATCGATATTGGGGAGCAGGTGAACGCACATCGATATTGAGGAGCATCTGAAAGCACCTTGATTTAGAGGAGCAAATGAAAGCATCTTGATATTAAGGAACAACTGAAAGCACCTTGACATTTAGAAACAGATGAAAGCACCTCGTTAATAAGGAGCAGATGAAAACACCTCCATTTTGAGGAGCAGATGAAAGCACCTCGATATTGAGGAGCCGATGATAGCACCTCGATATTGATGAGCAGACTAAAGCACATCGATATTGAGGAGCCGATGATAGCACCTCGATATTGATAAGCAGACTAAAGCACCTATATATAGAGGAGCCGATGATAGCACCTCGATATTGATGAGCAGAATAAAGCACATCGATATTGAGGAGCAGATGAAACCACCTCGATTTTGAGGAGCAGATGAAAGCACACTGATATTGATGAGGAGATAAAAGCACCTTGATATTGAGGAGCAGATGAAACCACCTCGATATTGAGGAGCAGATGATATCACATCAATATTGAGGAGAAGATAAAAGCACATTGATATTGAGGAGCAGATGAAAGCACCTTGATATTGAGGAGCAGATGATAGCACCTTGATATTGATCAGCAGATGAAAGCACATCGGTATTGGGGAGCAGATGATAGCGCCTCGATATTGATGAGCAGATGAAAGCACATCGATATTGAGGAGCAGATGAAAGCACCTCGATATTGAGGAGCAGATGATAGCACCTTGATACTGAGGAGCAGATAAAAGCAGCTTGATATTGAGGAGCAGATGAAAGCACCTTGATATTTAGGAGCAGATGATAGCACCTTGATATTGATGAGCAGATGAAAGCACATCGGTATTGGGGAGCAGATGATAGCGCCTCGATATTGATGAGCAGATGAAAGCACATTGATATTGAGGAGCAGATGAAAGCACCTCGATACTGAGGAGCAGATGATAGCACCTAGATACTGAGGAGCAGATGAAAGCACATAGATATTGAGGAGCAGATGAAAGCACCTTGATATTGAGGAGCAGATGAAAACAGTCATTATTGAGGAGCATATGAAAGCACCTCGTTATTGAGGAGGAGATGATAGCACCTCGATATTGATGAGCAGATTAAAGCATATCGATATTGGGGAGCATATGATAGCACCTCGATATTAATGAGCAGATGAAAGCACATCGATGTAGAGGAGCAGATGAAAGCACATCGATATTGAGGAGCAGATAGAAGCACCTCGATATTTTGGAGCAGATGAAAGCATCTTGATATTGAGGAGCAGATGAAAGCACCTCGATAATGAGGAGCATTTGAAAGCACATCGATATTGAGGAGCAGGTGAAAGCACATCGATACTGAGGAGCAGATGAAAGCTCCTTGATATTAAGGAGCAGATGAAAGCACCTTGATATTGAGGAGCAGATGAAAGCACCTTGATATAGAGGAGCAGATGAAAGCACCTCGATATTGAGGAGCAGATGAAAGCACCTTTATACTGAGGAGCAGATGAAAGGAACTTAATATTGAGTTCAGAAGAAAGCACTTCGATACCGAGGAGCAGATGAAAGAACATAGATATTGAGGAGCAGATGAAAACACCTTGATATTGAGGAGCAGATGAAAACAGCTCAATATTGAGGAGCAGATGAAAGCACCTCGTTATTGAGGATCAGATGATGTCACCTCAAAATTGATGAGGAGATGAAAGCACATCGATATTGGGGAACAGATGATAACACCTCGATATTAATGAGCATATGAAAGCACATCGATATTGAGGAGCATATGAAAGCACATCGAAATTGAGGTGCAGATGGAAGCACCTCGATATTGAGGAGCAGGTGAAAGCACATCGAGATTGGGGACCAGGTGAAAGAAGCTAGGTATTGAGAAGCAGATGAAAGCACCTAGATATTAAGGAGCAGATGAAAGCACCTTTATATTAGGGAGCAGATGAAAGCGCCTCGATATTGAGGAGCAAGTGAACTCACATCGATATTGAGGAGCAGATGAAAGCACCTTGATATAGAGGAGCAGATGAAAGCACCTTGTTATTGAGGAGCAGATGAAAGCACCTTGATATTGAGGAGCAGATGAAAGCACCTTGATATAGAGGAGCAAATGAAAGCCCCGCCACCGCCTCTTCTTGTCTCTCCCACGGCAGCCCCGCCACCGCCTCTTCCTGTCTCTCCCACGCCAGCCCCGCCACCGCCTCTTCTTGTCTCTCACGCCAGCCCCGCCACCGCCTCTTCCTGTCTCTCCCACGCCAGCCCCGCCACCGCCTCTTCCTGTCTCTCCCACGCCAGCCCCGCCACCGCCTCTTCTTGTCTCTCTCACGCCAGCCCCGCCACCGCCTCTTCCTGTCTCTCCCACGCCAGCCCCGCCACCGCCTCTTCCTGTCTCTCCCACGCCAGCCCCACCGCCTCTTCCTGTCTCTCCCAGCCCCGCCACCGCCTCTTCTTGTCTCTCTCACGCCAGCCCCTCCACCTCCTTTTCCTGTCTCTCCCACGCCAGCCCCGCCACCGCCTCTTCTTGTCTCTCTCACGCCAGCCCCGCCACCGCCTCTTCCTGTCTCTCCCACGGCAGCCCCGCCACCGCCTCTTCCTGTCTCTCCCACGCCAGCCCCGCCACCGCCTCTTCCTGTCTCTCCCACGCCAGCCCCGCCACCGCCTCTTCCTGTCTCTCACACGCCACCCCCGCCACCGCCTCCTCCTGTCCCTCGCACGCCAGCCCCGCCACCGCGTCTTCCTGTCTCTCCCACGCCAGCCCCGCCACCGCCTCTTCCTGTCTCTCCCACGCCAGCCCCGCCACCGCCTCCTCCTGTCCCTCGAACGTCACACACGCCTCCGCCGACTACTGTATCGTCGAACGTCACCCCTGGCAAAGACTCCTACTGTCCCTCGCACGCCACTCCCACCACAGCCTCCTCCAGTCCCTCGCACGCCACCCCCGCCACCGCCTCCTACTGTCTCTCAAACGTCACCCCCGCCACCGCCTCCTCCTGTCCCTCGCACGCCAACCCGGACATCGCCTCCTATCTATCGAACGCCATCCCAGCCACCGCCTCCTTCAGTCCCTCCCTCGCCACCCCCGCCACTGCTTCCTATTGTCCCTCGAACGTCAACCCCGCCACCGCCTCCGCCTTGCATTCGCACGCCACACCCGCCACCGCCTCCTACTGTCCCTCGAACGTCAACCCCGCCACCGCCTCCGCCTTGCATTCGCACGACACCCCCGCCACCGCCTCCTACTGTCCCTCGAACGTCACCCCCGCTAAAGCCTCCTACTGTCCCTCGCACGCCAACCCCGCAACCGCTTCCTCCTGTCCCTCACACGCCACCCACGCCACCGCCTCCTTGTGTCCCTCGAACGCCACTCCCGCCATCGCCTCATGTCCCTCGCACGCAAACCCGGCCACCGCCTCCTCCTGTCCCTCACACTCCAACCCGACCACCGATTCCTCCTGTTCCTTCCACGACACCCCCGCCAACGCTTCCTCCTATCCCTTCCACGCCACCCCCGCCACCGTCCCTTCCTGTCCCTCGCACTCCACCCCCGCCACTGCTTCTTCCTGTCCATCCCACGCCACAACCGCCACCGCACCTTCCTGTCCCTCGCACTCCACCCCCGCCACTGCCTCTTCCTGCCCTTCGCACGCCAACCCAGCCACCGCATCTTCCTGTCACCCCCACGCAACCAACACCACCACATCCTCCTGTCCCTCGCACGCCACCCCCGCCACCGCCTCTTCCAGTCTCTCCCATGCCAGCCCCGCCAACGCCTCCTACTGTCCCTCGCACGCCACCCCCGCCACCGAATCTTCCTGTCTCTCCCACGCCAGCCCCGCCACCTCCTCTTCCTGTCTCTCCCACGCCAGCCCCGCCACCGCCTCTTCTTGTCTCTCCCACGCCAGCCCCGCCACCACCTCTTCCTGTCTCTCCCACGCCAGCCCCGCCACCGCCTCTTCCTGTCTCTCCCACGCCAGCCCCGCCACCGCCTCTTCATGTCTCTTCCACGCCAGCCCCGCCACCGCCTCTTCCTGTCTCTCCCACGCCAGCCCCGCCACCGCCTCTTCATGTCTCTTCCACGCCAGCCCCGCCACCGCCTCTTCCTGTCTCTCCCACGCCGACCCCGCCACCGCCTCTTCCTGTCTCTCCCACGCCACCCACGCCACAGCCTCTTCCTGTCTCTCCCACGCCAGCCCCGCCACCACCTCCTACTGTCCCTCGCACGCCACCCCCGCCACCGCCTTTTCCTGTCCCTCGCACGCTACCCCCGCCACCGACTCCTGTCCCTTGCACGCCCTCACCGCCACCGCCTCTTCCTGTCCCTCGCACGCCAGCCCGCCACCGCCTCTTCCTGTCACTCGCACGCCACCCCCGCCACTGACTCCTCCTGTCCCTCGCACGCCAGCCGCGCCACCGCCTCTTCCTGTCCCTTGCACGCCACCCCCGCCACCGAATCCTCCTGTCCCTCGCACGCCACCCCCGCCACCGCCTCTTTCTGTCCCTCGCACGGCACCCCCGCCACCGCCTCCTCTTTTCCCTCGCACGCCACTCCCGACAACGCCTCCTCCTCTCCCTCGCACACCACCCCCGTCACCGCCTCCTCCTGTCTCTCTCACGCCATCCCCGCAACCGCCTCCTCCTGTCCCTCGCACGCCACCTTCGCGACCGACTCCTTCTGTCTTTCGAACGCCACCCACGCGGGCCCCGTCCTATCCCTCGCAAGCCACCCCCGCCACCGCCTCCTCCTGTCAATCCCACGCCACCCCCGCCACCGCCTCTTTCTGTCCCTCGCACGGGACCCCCGCCACCGCCTCCTCCTGTCCCTCGCACGCCACTCCCGACAACGCCTCCTCCTCTCCCTCGCACACCACCCACGCCACCGCATCCTCCTGTCTCTCGCACGCCATCCCCGCAACCGCCTCCTCCTGTCCCTCGCACGACACCTCCGCGACCGACTCCTTCTGTCTTTCGAACGCCACCCCCGCCACCGCCTCCTCCTGTCCCTCGCACGCCACGAACACCACCGCCTCCTCCTCTCCCTCGCAAGCCACCCCCGCCACCGCCTCCTCCTGTCCCTCCCCCGCCACCCCCGCCACCGCCTCTTCCTGTCCCTCCTACGCCACCCCCGCCACCGCCTCTTCCTGTCCCTCCCACGCCACCCCCTCCTCCGCCTCTTCCTGTCACTCCAACGCCACCCCCGCCACCGCTTCCTCCTGTCCCTCGCACGCCATCCCCGCCACCGTCTCCTTCTATCTGTCGAACGCCACCCCCGCCAACGCCTCCTCCTCTCCCTCGCACGCCAATCCGGCCATAGCCACTTCCTGTCCCTCTCACGCCAACACCGCCAGAGCCTCCTCCTGTCATTCGCAAGCCACCCAAGCCACCGCCTCCTCCTGTCCCTCGCACGGCACACACGCCACCGCCTACTCCTCTTATTTGCAAGCCACCCCCGCCACCGCCTCCTCCTTTCCCTCGCACCCAACCTCCGCCATAGTCTCCTCCTGTTCCTCGAACGTCACCCCCGCCACAACCTCCTCCTGCCCCTCGAACGTCACCCCAGCCACAGCCTCCTCCTATCATTCTCACGCCACACCCGCCACCGCCTCCTCCTGTCCTTCGCACCCCACCTCCGCCAAAGTTTCCTCCTGCCCCTCGAACGTCACCCCCTCCACAGCCTCCTCCTGTCCCTCGAACTTCACCCCAGCCACAGCCTCCTCCTGTCATTCTCACGCCACCCCCGCCACCGTCTCCTCCTGTCATTCGCAAGCCACCCCCGCCACCGCCTCCTCCTGTCCCTCGCACGCCACTCACGCCATCGCCTCCTCCTCTCCCTCGAGCGTCACACCAGCCACCGCCTACTACTGTTCCTCGCACGCTATCACCGCTCCTGTGCCTCCTGTGCCTCCCACGCCACCCCCGCCATCGCCTCCTCCTGTCCCTCGCACGCCACCCCCGCCACCGTCTCCTCCTGTCCCTCGAACGTCACACCCGCCACCGCCTCCTCCTGTCCCTCGCACGCCACCCCCGCCACCGTCTCCTCCTGTCCCTCGCAGGCCACCCCCGCCACCGCCTCCTTCTATCTATCGAACGCCGCCATCGCCTCCTAATGTCCCTCGCAAGCTACCACCGCTCCTCTGCCTCCTGTCCCTCCCACGCCACCCCCTCCACCGCCTCCTCCTGTCCCTCGCACGCCACCCCCGCCACCGTCTCCACCTGTCCCTCGAATGTCACCCCCGCCACCGTCTCCACCTGTCCCTCGAATGTCACACCCGCCACCGTCTCCACCTGTCCCTCGAATGTCACCCCTCCCACCGTCTCCACCTGTCCCTCGAATGTCACACCTACCACCGTCTCCACCTGTCCCTCGAATGTCACACCCGCCACCGTCTCCACCTGTCCCTCGAATGTCACCCCCGCCACCGTCTCCACCTGTCCCTCGAATGTCACCCCCGCCACCGTCTCCACCTGTCCCTCGAATGTCCAACCCGCCACCGTCTCCACCTGTCCCTCGAATGTCACCCCGACCACCGTCTCCACCTGTCCCTCGAATGTCACCCCGCCACCGTCTCCACCTGTCCCTCGAATGTCACCCCCGCCACCGTCTCCACCTGTTCCTCGTATGTCACCCCCGCCACCGTCTCCACCTGTCCTTCGAATGTCACCCCCGCCACCGTCTCCACCTGTCCCTCGCACGCCACCCCGCCACCGTCTCCACCTGTCCCTCGAATGTCACCCCCGCCACCGTCTCCACCTGTCCTTCGAATGTCACCCCGCCACCGTTTCCACCTGTCCCTCGAATGTCACCCCCGCCACCGTCTCCACCTTTCCCTCGAATGTCACCCCGCCACCGTCTCCACCTGTCCCTCGAATGTCACCCCGCCACCGTCTCCACCTGTCCCTCGAATGTCACCCCCGCCACCGTCTTCACCTGTCCCTCGAATGTCACCGCCACCTTCTCCAACTGTTCCTCGAACGTCACCCCAAGGCCTCTTACTGTCCCTCGCACGCCACCCCGCCACCGTCTCCACCTGTCCTCGAATGTCACACCCGCCACCGTCTCCACCTGTCCCTCGAATGTCACCCCGCCACCGTCTCCACCTGTCCCTCGAATGTCACCCCGCCACCGTCTCCACCTGTCCCTCGAATGTCACCCCCGCCACCGTCTCCACCTGTCCCTCGCATGACACCCCGCCACCGTCTCCACCTGTCCCTCGAATGTCACCCCGCCACCGTCTCCACCTGTCCCTCGCACGCCCCCTGCCACCGTCTCCACCTGTCCCTCGAATGTCACCCCGCCACCGTCTCCACCTGTCCCTCGAATGTCACCCCCGCCACCGTCTCCACCTGTCCCTCGAATGTCACCCCCGCCACCGTCTCCTCCTGTCCCTCGCAGGCCACCCCCGCCACCGTCTCCACCTGTCCCTCGAATGTCACCCCCGCCACCGTCTCCACCTGTCCCTCGAATGTCACACCCGCCACCGTCTCCACCTGTCCCTCGAATGTCACACCCGCCACCGTCTCCACCTGTCCCTCGAATGTCACCCCCGCCACCGTCTCCACCTGTCCCTCGAATGTCACCCCGACCCCCGGCTCCACCTGTCCCTCGAAAGTCACCCCCGCCACCGCCTCCACCTGTACCTCGAAAGTCACCCCCGCCACCGTCTCCTCCTGTCCTCGCACGCAACCCCGCCACCGTCTCCACCTGTCCCTCGAATGTCACACCCGCCACCGTCTCCACCTGTCCCTCGAATGTCACCCCCGCCACCGTCTCCACCTGTCCCTCGAATGTCACACCCGCCACCGTCTCCACCTGTCCCTCGAATGTCACACCCGCCACCGTCTCCACCTGTCCCTCGAATGTCACACCCGCCACCGTCTCCAACTGTTCCTCGAACGTCACCCCGCCAAGGCCTCTTACTGTCCCTCGCACGCCACCCCCGCCACCGCTTCCCCCTGTCCCTCGCACGCCTCCAGCGCCACCGCCTCCTACTGTACCTCGAACTTAACCCTGCCACCGCCTCCTCCTGTCCCTCGCACGCCAACCCGGACATCGCCTCCTCCTGTCCCTCGCACGCCACCCCCGCCACCGCCTTTTCTGTACCTCCCGCCACCCCGTTACTGTCTCCTATTGTCCCTCGAACGTCAACCCCGCCACTGCTCCCGCCTTGCATTCGCACGCCACCCACGCCACCGCCTCCTACTGTCCCTCGAACGCCACTCCCGCCACCGCCTCCTCCTGTCCCTCGCACACCAACCCGGCCACCGCCTCCTCCTGTCCCTCGCACGCCAACCCGACCACCGCCTCCTCCTTTCCCTCGCACGCCACCCCCGCCACCGCCTCCTCCTTTCCCTCGCACGCCACCCCCGCCACAGCCTCCTCCTTTCCCTCGCACGCCACCCCCGCCACCGCCTCCTCCTTTCCCTCGCACGCCACCCCTGCTGCCTCCTCCTTTCCCTCCGCCACCCGCCACCGCCTCCTCATTTCCCTCGCACGCAACCCCCGCAACCGCCTCCTCTTTTCCCTCGCACGCAACCCCCGCCTCCGCCTCCTCCTTTCCCTCGCACGCCACCCCCGCCACCGCCTCTTCCTTTCCCTCGCACGCAACCCCCGCAACCGCCTCCTCTTTTCCCTCGCACGCAACCCCCGCCGCTGCCTCCTCCTTTCCCTCGCACGCCGCCCCCGCCACCGCCTCCTCCTTTCCCTCGCACGCCACCCCTGCAACCGCCTCCTCTTTCCCTCGCACGCAACCCCGCTGCCTCCTCCTTTCCCTCGCACGCCGCCCCCTGCCACCGCCTCTTCCTTTCCCTCGCGCCACCGCCGCGGCCTCCTTCTTTCCCTCGCACGCCACCCCCGCCACCGCCTCTTCCTTTCCCTCGCACGCCACCCCCGCCGCTGCCTCCTCCTTTCCCTCGCTCGCCACCCCCGCAACCGCCTCATCTTTTCCCTCGCACGCCACCCCCGCCGCTGCCTCTTCCTTTCACTCGCACGCCACCACCGCCTTCTCCTTTCCTTGCACGATCCTCCGCCACCGCCTCCTTCTGTCCCCCGCAAGTCATCCCCGCCGCCTCCTCTTACTGTCCTTCGCACGCCACCACCTCCACCGCCTCCTCCTGTCCCTTGCACTCCATCCCCGCCACCACCTCCTCCTGTCCCTCGCACGCTATCCCCACAACCGCCTCCTCTTGTTCCTCGCATGCCACACCCACCACCGCCTTCTCCTGTCCGCCGCACACCATAACCGCCACCGCCACCGCCTCCTCCTGTCCCTCGCACGCCATAACCGCCACCGCCTCCTCCTGTCCCTTGCACGCCATCCCCGCCACCGCCTCCTCCTGTCCCTCGCACGCCATAACCGCCTTCTTCTGTCATTCGCACACCACCCCCGACACCGCACCCTACTGTCCCTCGAACGTCACCCCCGCCGCAGGCTCCTACTGTCGTCAGCATCCCACCCTGAGCACTAAGCCATGGTCAGCATCCCACCCTGAACACTAAGCCAGGGTCAGCATCCCACCCTGAACACTAAGCCATGGTCAACATCCCACCCTGAACACTAAGCCAGGGTCAGCATCTCACCCTGAACACTAAGCCAGAGTCAGCATCTCACCCTGAACACTAAGCCAGGGTCAGCATCTCACCCTGAACACTAAGCCAGGGTCAGCATCTCACCCTGAACACAATGCCAGGGTCAGCATCTCACCCTGAACACTAAGCCAGGGTCAGCATCCCACCCTGAACACTAAGCCAGGGTCAGCATCCCACCCTGAACACTATGCCAGGGTCAGTATCCCACCCTGAACACTAAGCCAGGGTCAGCATCCCACCCTGAGCACTAAGCCAGGGTCAGCATCCCACCCTGAACACTAAGCCAGGGTCAGCATCCCACTCTGAACACTAAGCCAGGGTCAGCATCCCACTCTGAACACTAAGCCAGAGTCAGCATCCCACCCTGAACGTTAAGCCAGGGTCAGCATCCCACCCTGAACACTAAGCCAGGGTCAGCATCCCACCCTGAACGTTAAGGCAGGGTCAGCATCCCACCCTGAACACTAAGCCAGGGTCAGCATCCCACCCTGAACACTAAGCAAGGGTCAGCATCCCACCCTGAACACTAAGCCAGGGTCAGCATCCCACCCTGAGCACTAAGCCATGGTCAGCATCCCACCCTGAACATTAAGCCATAGTCAGCATCCCACCCTGAACACTAAGACAGGGTCACTATCCCACCCTGAACACTAAGCCAGGATCAGCATCCCACCCTGAACGTTAAGCCAGGGTCAGCATCCCACCCTGAACACTAAGCCAGGGTCACTATCCCACCCTGAACACTAAGCCAGGATCAGCATCCCACCCTGAACGCTAAGCCAGGGTCAGCATCCCACCTTGAACACTAAGCCAGGGTCAGCATCCCACCCTGAACACTAAGCCAGGGTCAGCATCCCACCTTGAACACTAAGCCAGGGTCAGCATCCCACCCTGAACGCTAAGCCAGGGTCAGCATCCCACCTTGAACACTAAGCCAGGGTCAGCATCCCACCCTGAACACTAAGCCAGGGTCAGTATCCCACCCTGAACACTAAGCCAGGGTCAGCATACCACCCTGAACACTAAGCTAGTGTCAGCATCCCACCCTGAACGGTAAGCCATGTTCTGCATCCCAACCTGATTACTAAGCCAGGGTCAGTATACCAATCTGAACACTAAGCCAGGGTCAGCATCCCACCCTGAACACTATGCCAGGGTCAGCATCCCACCCTGAACACTATGCCAGGGTCAGCATCCCACCCTGAACACTAAGTCAGGGTCAGCATCCCACCCTGAACACTAAGACAGGGTCACTATCCCACCCTGAACACTAAGCCAGGGTCAGCATCCCACCCTGAACATTAAGCCAGGGTCAGCATCCCACCCTGAACACTAAGCCAGGGTCAGCATCCCACCCTGAACACTAAGCCAGGGTCAGCATCCCACCCTGAACACTAAGCCAGGGTCAGCATCCCACCCTGAACACTAAGCCAGGGTCAGCATCCCACCCTGAACATTAAGCCAGGGTCAGCATCCCACCTTGAACACTATGCCAGGGTCAGCATCCCACCCTGAACGCTAAGCCAGGGTCAGCATCCCACCCTGAACACTATGCCAGGGTCAGCATCCCACCCTGAACACTAAGCCAGGGTCAGCATCCCACCCTGAACACTAAGCCAGGGTCAGCATCCCACCCTGAACACTATGCCAGGGTCAGCATCCCACCCTGAACACTAAGCCAGGGTCAGCATCCCACCCTGAACACTAAGCCAGGGTCAGCATCCCACCCTGAACACTAAGCCAGGGTCAGCATCCCACCCTGAACACTAAGCCAGGGTCAGCATCCCACCCTGAACACTAAGCCAGGGTCAGCATCCCACCCTGACCACTAAGCCAGGGTCAGTATCTCATCCTGAACGCTATGCCAAGGTCAGCATTTCACCCTGAACACTAAGCAGCATCCCAACCAGGCAACTATTTTTCTTCCTTTCTTTCTTCCTTTCATCTCATTCCGTCCATCTGTATATTTTTTTCTGAATCTACATCTGCTTTGTTGCCTTCTTTGTTTACTTCCTCCCTTTCTCCTATTCTTTATATTTTTCTTCCTTTCTTTCTTCATTTTTTCCATCCTTCCCTCCATTCTTCCCTCTCTCCTATAATTTTCTTCTTTATAATAATATTATTTTCTTTCTTCTTTCTCTAACACTTCAGTTCATCCCTTTATTCCTTTCTTTCTGTGTTCCTTCATGTGTCCATCTAAGCCAGGGTGAAGCCAAAGATAATCAGGCCGCTGCCGGATTTCTTTTTTCTCTTAGTTTTAGTTTTCCTCAGTTTCGTTTTTTTTTTTGTTGTTGATTTGATTTTTGGTTAAATATTTTTTTTTTTTTTTTTTTTTACTTTTCTGTCTTGGTTTTGAGTTCAAACGTTTCGTTACATTTTGTCATTATATGTTTTTAGTTTTCTATTTTTTGACTGATCAGGAGTTGACCTTTTTAGATTTGTTTTTTCGACTACTGCTTGAGTTGATTTATTTGTTGCTTTTTTTTTTTTTTAGGCTTCTTTATTTTGATGTCTTTTTGGTGACTTAACGATTTCGTTATATTTTGGAAAGTTAGCTATTTTTTTTTTTTTTGTCGGGGGGGATTTTGTCCTTTTTAGGTTACGTCGTGAGGAGATTTTTTGTTGCAAATGGTCAGGGCAGTGTTCAGAGTGTCCAGGGAGTGTCAGGGGCCTTGTTGCGTGGGTCGTCATCAGAGTGTCAATCCATTGTTCAGAGAGTGTCCAGGGAGTGTCAGGGGCCTTGTTGCCTGGGTCGTCATCAGAGTGTCAGTCCATGTTGTGTTTCCATGACTTTTTATATTTTCGTATTCTTTTTCTGTAATATCGTTTCTTCGGTATTTTATTTTCCGTTTCCTGGTGTTGTGCAGGCTAGCTGTATCGCCATTCTTGGTGCTGTATGCTGCTCAGGATGAGTCTCCCTCACCCCAGAGGAGTCAGCAACCCTACCCAACACACAGCGCCAAAGGCATTACTCTGCTATATTTTTTTTTTCCCTTTTCTTGATGTTGTGTTTATATCACTTCTTTTTTCTCGTGTTTTTTTCTCTAATATTCATTATTCGGTGATATTTTTCTTTATTTTCCGTTTCCTGGTGTTGTACAGGCTAGCTGTATCGCCTTGTCTGGTGCTGTATGCTGCTCAGGATGAGACTCCCTCACCCCAGAGGAGTCAGCACACAACACCTAAGGCTTTTCTATGCTAGATTTTTTCCCTTTTCTTGATTGTGTGTTTCTATCACTTCTTTATTTTCGTCTTCTTGTTATTGTGATTTTAATTCTTCGGTGTTATTTTCTTTATTTTCCGTTTCCTGGTGTTTTGCAGGCTAGCTGTATCGCCTTATCTTGGTGCTGTATGCTGCTCAGGATGAGTCTCCCTCACCCCAGAGGAGTCAGCAACCCTACCCAACACACAACACCAAAGGCCTTAATGCTTGCCCCAATGAGTTGTTTCACTTTCATGATGTTGTGTTTCTATCACTTCTTTATTCTCGTGTTCCTTTTCAGTAATATCCATTCTTCGGTGTTCTTTATCATTATTTTCCGTTTCCTGGTGTTGTGCAGGCTAGCTGTATCGCCTTATCTTGGTGCTGTATGCTGCTCAGGATGAGTCCCTCACCCCAGAGGAGTCAGCAACCCTACCCAACACACAGCACCAAAGGCCTTACTCTGCTATATTTTTTTTCCCTTTTCTTGATGTTGTGTTTATGTCTTTTTTTCTCGTGTTTTTTTTTTCTCTAATATTCATTATTCGGTGATATTTTTCTTTATTTTCCGTTTCCTGGTGTTGTACAGGCTAGCTGTATCGCCTTATCTTGGTGCTGTATGCTGCTCAGGATGAGTCTCCCTCACCCCAGAGGAGTCAGCAACCCTACCCAACACACAACACCTAAGGCCTTAATGCTAGATGCGTGGGTCGTCATCAGAGTGTCAGTCCATTGTTCAGAGAGTGTCCAGGGAGTGTCAGGGGACCTTGTTGCGTGGGTCGTCATCATAGTGTCCATCCATTGTTCAGAGTGTCCAGGGAGTGTCAGGGTGCCTTGTTGCCTGGGTCGTCATCAGAGTGTCCGTGCCTTCGTGCGTGCTTGCGTGCGTGCGTGCTTACGTACTTGCGTGAGTTCGTGCGTTTTTTCGTGCGTGGCTGCGTGCTTGCTTGTGTGAATGTGTGCGTGCGTGCGTCTGTACGTGAGTGTGTGTGCTTGCGTGCGTGTGCATGCGTGGGTACGTGATTGTGTGCGTGCTTGAGTGTGAGTGCTTGTATGCTGCGTGCGTTGGGCGGTCAGTGCCTGCGAGCGTGTGTTCGTCCGTTCCTTCGTGGGTGTGTATACTCGTGTTCGTGCGTGCGAGCGTGTGTTCGTCCGTTCCTTCGTGCGTGTGTATACTCGTGTTCGTGCGTGCGAGCGTGTGTTCATCCGTTCCTTCGTGCGTGTGTATACTCGTGTTCGTGCGTGCGAGCGTGCGCTGGGGATAAGTGCGTGCGAGCGTGTGTTCGTCCGTTCCTTCGTGCGTGTGTACTCGTGTTCGTGCGTGCGAGCGTGTGTTCATCCGTTCCTTCGTGCGTGTGTATTCGTGTTCGTGCGTGCGAGCGTGCGTTCGTCCGTTCGTTCTTGCGTGTGTTATTGCGTTCGTGCGTGCGAGCGTGCGTTAGGGGGGTGAGTGCGAGCGAGCGTGCGTTGGGAGTGAGTTTGTGCTGGCGTGCGTTGCGGGGTGAGTGCGTGCGTGCTGCGTGAGCTAGGCGAATAACACGCGATAACTTTTCCTGTCGCAGCAGGAGCAGACCGACATCAGCTTCGGCAGCGACCCCGGGAGTTGCTTCAACTCCCTCTGGGAGGCCTTCCTCTCCTCTTTTTGTTCCTTACTGGAGGGAAGCCTCCCTATCCTGTCACGGCAGAGCGTTAGTCCATTAGTCACCTGCCTCATTATCCTCTGTGTGTGTGTGTGTGTGTGTGTGTGTGTGTGTGTGTGTGTGTGTGTGTGTGTGTGTGTGCGCGCGCGCGTGTGTATGTGTGAGGTTCTGAGGCTCGCCTGGCCTCGGGGATCAGCCAGGGGATTTTGATTTCTTGAGATGGAGTCACCCTTCTCCTTTTTCTTACCCGGTATAGGGTCGAGATTTACCACATCACCTCGGTTTGCGATATGCCGTTTTAGGGAGCACAGAGTTGACATTGCATAGGGCTGAATCTAGAGCTAGTTGCACCTTTTGTAGTGAAGATCGCTACGGGAGCTGATTGGCTGGAGGGAGGGAGGGAGATGATAGCTACGGGAGCTGATTGGCTTGATGGAGGGAGGGTGTGCTTAGCTACGGGATCTGATTGGCTGGATGGAAGGTCTTATTTATAAAGTAATCTTCGCCTCGGCTCGCCTGTTTGAAAAGCCTCTCGTTGAAGTTGCCGGGGTATTCACGGACTGTTTTGTGACCCTAGTGATGGCTGTACACGCCTTCAGCGTCATGAATGGTAAAGTCACCCGTGACAACTTGGCCAAGCTTCTCCGCGGCCTTGGGAATAGTCGTAAAGGCAGCTCGATACGTTTAAAATAACGGCCCTGTGGGGTAAGAAGTGAGCATTTTTCCCTTCAATAATTGTTTACTCCCACCATCTTAAGTATTGTGCGAAATATATGAATTAGAATAATAACACTGGTTGTCCCGAGGTTACGGCCGTGACGTCACCGGCGGAAGAGATAATAGAAAGGAAAGGAGAAAAAATGGAGCTGGAAGTGAAAGGAGAGAAGAAGTGGAGGGAAGAAAATGAAAGGGAAGGTGGTAAAGGAAAGTGTAAATGCGAGGAGGAAGAGAAAGAGAGGAAAGGAAAAAAGGGAGCTGTTAGTGGAAGAAAAGAAAGACAGAGAAAATATTTGGAAAGTTACGGAAAAATGTGTGATTGGAGGGAGAGAAAAAAGTGTAGGGAAGAGAGAGAGAAAGTGGACGATAGAGAAAGTGAAATGGTGGATAATAAGAGAGGCGGGACAAGGGACTGAGGAGAAGAAGAAGGAACGCCAATAATGGAGAGAGGGATAAAAGCTGAAAATGGAGGAAAAGGAAAAGGGAGGAAGAAACCAGGAAAAGGAGAAACTAAGGGGGAAAAAAGAAAGTAAAGGAGAAAAAAGGAAGTAGGAGAGAAAGGGAGTAGGGAGCTGTGAGGCGAGTTTAGAAGGAAGGAAGGAAGTAAGGGAGAGATATAATAAGGAAGTAGGGAGGTGAAGGAGGAGGGAAGTAAGGAATAAAAAAAAGTAGGACTGAAAAAGGAAAATAGCAAGAAGTGATGGAGAGAAGGAGGAGGAGGAGGAGGAAAGGGGGGGAAATGGAGGAAAAGGAAGAGAGAAAACATCAAACGGGAAGGAAGGGAAGACAAGTGAGGAAGGAAGGAAGGGAGGAAAAAAAATGTATCTCCAGGGTATCTCTGAGCTAATCTCTCTCTCTCTCTCTCTCTCTCTCTCTCTCTCTCTCTCTCTCTCTCTCTCTCTCTCTCTCTCTCTCTCTCTCTCTCTCTCTCTCTCTCTCTCTCTCTCTCTTTCTCTCTTCTCTCCACTCACTAATTGAAAAAAAGGACAAAAGAATAGGAGAAAAAGCTTACTAACTAATCCATCTTTGGGAGCGGGCCAGCCTACCCACGTGCGCACCTACACCTAATTATAAGGGCGGAAAGAAAGGGCAACTACTGGCTGGCAATAAAAATCTCTCAAAAAATATGTTGGCCCAATACTTTTTCCGATATTGGTTCTGGTGGAGGTGGTGGTGGTGGTAGTGTTTGTTCTGCCTCTATAATCACCACCACCATCACCACCACCACCTCTATCGTCAACACTACCTCAACCATCACCACCACTACCAGTACCATTAATCACCACTACCGACTCCACCACTGCCGACATATCACTACCACGAGCTTCACTACCATCACCATAACTTAATCACCACTACGGTCACCATCACCACTATCACCACCATATTGCTGTTACTACTAAAACCATTACTACTACTACTACTACTACTACTACTACTACTACTACTACTACTACTACTACTACTACTTTACTACTCCTAATAATAATTCTAATACTAATAATAACACGGAAAAAGTCATTAATTACGCCAAAGTTTTCTTACTGTATTTTTCAGGGGCCGCCTCGCCGAGTTTGGCCGCGCCGAACGAGCCATAAAAATCCATCCAGCGCCGGTGAGTTTTTGTTTCGACTGTGTTTTGCATTATTTATTTTTTTCCATTGATGTGCCGAATTGTACCGAATTAGTTTAGGAGCGAGATAACTTTGTGCGCGTGTGTGCGTATGTGTGTGATTCGAAATGTTCACGGGTAACACACACACACACACACACACACACACACACACACACACACACACACACACACACACACACACACGACAATCACATTCACACTCACTCTCCCCATCCCTCTCTTCACCATTCATTAACCTCATAACATAGCCACACCTTGTAGTCAGTCACCACTCCACTCATCTCCATTCCAGTCATCACCCATCACCACTAACACCGCTACGTAACATCACCACCACTAACACCACCACCAGTCCTCGTCATCACCACCTCCTTCACGCTGTAACCTCACCTCACCTTTCACCCCCTCCTCTTTACCTGTCCGCGCGCACCTGTTGACAATACGCCGCCTGATTTACATTCAAGGAGCCGAGTCCGCCCACAAAATAGCACGATTTTTTTTTACCTTTTTTCCTTTTTTCCTGCATGGAGTTTTTTTCTTTTTTGTTCTTGTTTTCTTGTATTTGTTGTTGTTCTTCTTCTTCTTTATTATTTTACTCGTTTTCTGGCTTTTATTTCATTATTGATTTTTATTATTCTATTTTTTTAACTCATTGATTTTGTCTTTTCCTTTTGACATTTTTCCTTATTTCTTCTTGTTTTTTTCTCGGTGATGATGTCATAGGGAAAGGGTGATGATGATGGAGATGATGATGATTATGATGATGATGATGATGATGACGAGGAAGGAAGGAATGGAGGGGTATGAGAGGAAGGGGAAGGAAAGGGATAGGAAGGAAAGGGGAAGGTAGGAGAGGTAGAAAGATAGGTAAGGAGAATGGGAAGGGAAGGAAAGGGAAAGGAGGAAGAGAAGGAAGGGAGAGAAGGAAGGAGGAGGAGGATGATAAGGATGAGGTTGATATGTAGGCAAGGTGAGGGAAGGTTAGGTAGGAAGAGATGATGATGATGAAAATGAGGAAGAGGCAGAGAAAGTGAAAGAAGAGAGAGAGAAGAAGAGAGGGAAAGAGAAAGAAAGAGAAAGAAAAAAGAGAAGGAGAAAGAGAGGAGGAGGAGGAGGAGGAGGAAGAACAATCGAAGGAAAGAGAGAGAGAGAGAGAGAGAGAGAGAGAGAGAGAGAGAGAGAGAGAGAGAGAGAGAGAGAGAGAGAGAGAGAGAGAGAGAGAGAGAGAGAGAGAGAGAGAGAGAGAGAGAGAGAGAGAGAGAGAGAGAGAGAAAAGTATGCTAATCACGTGCTCTTAGTCAACAACAACTTTTGCAAATTAATGTTCCAAAACTTTTTAGGCCAAACATTTAACGTTTTTTTTATTTTTTTATAGCCCAGTGCAAAACCTGTGTGTGTGTGTGTGTGTGTGTGTGTGTGTGTGTGTGTGTGTGTGTGTGTGTGTGTGTGTGTGTGTGTGTGTGTGTGTGTGTGTGTGTGTGTGTGTGTGTGTGTGTGTGTGTGTGTGTGTGTGTGTGTGTGTGTGTGTGTGTGTGTCTGTCTGTCTGTCTGTCTGTCTGTCTGTCTGTCTGTCTGTATGTATGTATGTATGTTGGTTAGTCAGTCTATTTTTCCATCTTTTTGTGTGTTTGTATGTGTTTTTATGCATTTTGTCCTTGTGTCTGTTTTTCTGTGTCTGTCTGTCTGTTAGTTTGTCTATTTGTTTATATTTCTGTTAGAGTCTTTGTATAATTTTCTCTGTCCGTTTTTCTGTTAATCTGTCTGCTTGTTGGTCACTGCCTGTCTGTCTGTCTGTCTGTCTATCTGTCTGTCTGTCTCTGTGTCTGTATACAAGCATCCATGTTCACGTATTGCATTCACTCACCAACGTTCATTCATGCATACATAAATATTCGTGTATAATAACCTTCATGTGTTTACTGATTTATCTATCCATATCTATCTATCAGTCTGCCTCTATCTGTTTATCAAGCTATCATTTTTTATTGAATTTATGGATAGATTAGCCTGTTAATTTTCGTTTATTTATCTATCTATCTAGCTTTTATTAACCTTTATCCTTTTTATATTCGTTTATTTGACTCTATTTAAATACTTTTCCAATCACGTTTTTATCTACCTTCACTTATTTTTCATGCAGCTCATTTTTCATTCACTTAAGTTTTCGTTCACCTCATTTTTCATTCATTTTTTTCATTTTCCATTCATTTTGTTTATTTTTATATTTTTTTTTATTATTTTTCATTCATTTTTTTGATTTTCATTAATTGTTTTTATTTTTCATGCACTTTATTTCACTTTTTTTTTCATTTTCATTCATTTTTTTCATTTTTCATTCATTTTTCACTCACTCTATTTTCACTTCTTTTTTATATTTTTCATGAATTTTATTTCATTTTTCATTCAGTTCGTTTTTCACATTATTAATTTTTCATCTAGTCCATTATTCATTCATTATATATATTTTTTTTTTCATTCAGTTCACTTCGTTTTTCATTTTTCATTTCTTTCTTTTTCATTTTTTTTTTCCATTCATTTTTCATTTTTCATTCAGTTCACACCTGTAATCTACGTGTTCTTTTATCTGTTTACATTCATCTAGTTTTCTATCTATCTGTGTAGCCCTTATCAGCTTTTCTATTCATCTATCCAACTATCTATCTACCTATACACTTCTTCAGTCTCAGTGCTCATTCTACTCTTTTATCATCATTCAAATTCATTCTCATTTAACTATTCATTTTTACTATCCAAATCCCTCTATATGTATCTTTTTCGTCTCCTTCTTCACTCATTCTACCTCATATTCCACTATCCAAATCTCGTTATTTATTTTCTCTTGATCCTCCTAGTTTATCTTTGTGCTGCCCAAATCTCTTTTTCTATCATTCTCTTAATTTTCTTCCTTTTTCTCCTACTCATTCTAACACCCAAGTCTCTTATCTATCTTTTTCTTTACCTTTTTCCTTCTTTCTTCTTTTCATCAACTATCTTACCTATCTCTTTCTCTGCTAACTTTCTCTCTACTATTTTACCTTTCCAATACCTGGTTCTTCATCTACCTACATACCTACCTTTCCACCCAATCTTCACCTTTCTTAAACAAGGGAGGAGGAGGACGCGAATCACTAGTCATTTTACTCTCCAAATATCTAATCTACCATTCATTTACCTTCTTCCTTACCTACCTACGTACCTACCTTTCCTTCCACTCAGTTCTCTCCATCTTTCTTGAACGAGGGAGGAGGAAGAAGAGGAGGAGGAGGAGAAGGCAAAGGGTGGGAAGGTTCAGGCAGTAGAAATTTCCCGGGCCCAAAATAATCTTACCTCATTTTCCTATCCAAATCTCTTATCTATCTCTTATGTACGTATCTATTCACCTTTCTCCTCATTCACGCATCTTACCATCTGGCTTTCCACCTTTCTCAAACAAGGGAGGAAGAGGAAGAGGAGGCAAGGAGGAGGCGGAGGTGGAGGCAAGGAGTAGGAAGGGAAGGGATAGTAGGAGGAATTTCTCACCCTCAACATAATCAGACTTCATTCTACTATCCAAATCTCTTAACTGCCTCTCTCTTTACACTATTCCTCGCTTCCTCATCTACGCACCTACCTTTTCACCCAATCTTCTCCCCCTTTCTTAAGCGAGGAAGGAAGAGGAAGAGGAGGAGGAGGAGGAGGAATACATAGGAATACATAGGAAGAACAGATACCAGAAGACCTATCGGTCTATGGCGAGGGTGTCTGTTTACTACCGGTACTATTAGTAATCTATGTGTGGTAGAACAGGACAGAATAGATGAAGGCTCCTCCCCACCCACCTCTCCCTCCGGCAACGTGCCGGCAGGAAATAGTTAGAAGAGAACACCATGTACCTTTAAGGAGGAAAGGGCCATGGAAATTTTACAGTAAAGAGAGAAATAAGAGGAAATTACTACCCTTAACTTACACTACTGGTAACCTAAGCTGTGGGGGAAAATGACTTCATTACATAAGAACATAAGAACATAGAAATACAGGGAGGCTGGAAGAGGCCGAGTGGCCTACACAGGGCAGCCCCAGAATCCCCCCTAATACTCACGATGGGTGAGGTGTAGTTTCAGGGGCACAGGTGGAGGCTTGATCCTCGTTTTACCGGCGGTACTAGGCACGGCACCAGTAACCTGTCACCTTACTGCACCCACACCTCACTCCACCTGTCATGCCAACATTAACTGTTGCTTTACCCTATTGTTGACTTTCGCTACTTGCAATCTAGGTTGTGGGGGAGAATTATATGAATATAGGTTGAGGTCTTGCTGCAATCTGTCTGAAAACATGCGAAAAAGGATCAGTAAAATCTTATATCCCTGAAGTATTTATCCAAAGAAGACTTAAAGCTATTGATACTCTGTGCGCTAACTACTGACGGTGGGAGTCCATTCCAGTGATCGACGACTGTGTTATTGAAAAAACTTTTGCACACCAAAGTGTTACATCGATTTCCCTTTAACTTCATACCGTTGCTGCGTGTTATTGTGTTGGTGTCTCTCTGAAACAGATTATTCGGGTTAATGTTGTCGAACCCATTAAGGATTTTGAACACTTCAATTAAGTCCCCTCTTATCCTTCGCTTTTTTAGGGGAAACATATCTAAACGCTTTAAACGCTCGTCATATGGCAAGTTTCGGAGCGCTGGAATTTGTTTGGTTGCTCGTCGCTGTATCTTTTCTAGCAAAACTTGATCTTTGATATAGTTCGGTGACCAGAACTGAACGGCGTATTCTAGGTGTGGTCTTACAAATGCTTAATATAATCTCTTCATAAGTTCGGGTGATTTATAATCAAAGTTTTTTGAGATTAATCCCAACATCATATTGGCTTTTTTACTCGCTGCAGAACATTGATCACTCATTTTAAGAGTGTTACTGATAATGACACCAAGATCTTTTTCTTGTTTTACTTCGCTGAGCTTTTGTCCTTGAATTTGATATTTAAAGTTAGGAATTTTTTCACCTATGTGCATTACTTTACATTTATCTACGTTAAAACTAATTTGCCATTTTTCGCTCCAGTCGGCAAGTCTTATTAAGTCTGATTGAATGTTCACGCAACTTTGACTGTTCATTACCGTACCTCCTAATTTGGTGTCGTCGGCGAATTTGGCTATTTTTGATAGGATATCAGTTTCTAAGTCGTTCACGTAAATAATGAATAGTGTTGGCCCCAGGACGGACCTTGGGGCACGCCACTGGTGACGGGTTGTCAATCAGATGCTTCACCATTAAGAACTACACGTTGTTCTCTGTTGGCGACCCAGTCATGAATCCACGCATATAGATGGTCGTTAATACCGTGGGAACGCAGATTTGAAATAAGCCTAACGTGAGGAACTTTATCAAACGCTTTCTGAAAGTCTAGGTAAATTACGTCATATGGGCCTCGGGCGTCCCAACATGTATAAACATCGTTGAAAAAGGTTAATAGGTTGGTAAGGCAAGACCGATTACTACGAAATCCGTGCTGACTATCAGTTATCAAATCATTTGTTTCAAGGAAAGTGATCATTTTATCCCTGATTATTTTTTCGAATAGTTTAATTAGGACAGACGTAAGGCTGATAGGACGATAATTACTGGCTTGTTTTTTGTCTCCTTTTTAAAGATCGGTAATATTGGCCTTTTTCCACTCGAGAGGTACACTGGCCTGTGCTAGGAGGAGGCAGGCAAAGGAGTAAAAAGGGAGGGGTTAGAGGAGTTTCCCAGCGCCACATAGTCACAGCTTGTCACTCGCCACCTGTTATTGCAATTACTTTCGTCCGAAGCCAATAAACTCATTTAAAATTGAGGTGACGTGGCGCGATTCTCCTGGCCTGGCTTTTCACCGTGCCAGGAGGGAGGGAGGAGGGGAGGAGGAGGAGGAGGAGGGAGAGGGTGAGGAGGAGAGAGTGGGAGGGAGGGGAAGAGGAGAGGAATGAAAGAGGAAAAAGAGAACAAAAGAGAAAGAAGAACAAGAGAGAACGAAAAAAAGAAAACGAAAAAGGAAAATTGAAAAAGAAAACTTAGAAAACTGAAAAAAGAAAACTGAAAAGAACGAGAAAAGAACGAAAAAGAGAACGAGAAAAAAGAACGAAAAAAGAACGAGAGAGAGAGAGAGAGAGAGAGAGAGAGAGAGAGAGAGAGAGAGAGAGAGAGAGAGAGAGAGAGAGAGAGAGAGAGAGAGAGAGAGAGAGAGAGAGAGAGAGAGAGAGAGAGAGAGAGAGAGAGAGAGAGAGAGAGAGAGAGAAGACGGGAAAGGAGAAAGAAAGAACACTAAAGGAATGAAGAAGTAGGAAAAGAAAGAAGTAGGAAAAGAAAGAACAAGCAGGGAAGGAAGGAAGGAAGACGAAACAAGAGGGAAAAAGAAAAGAAAGGAGAGGAAAGGAAAGGAAATAAGAGGAGGAGGAGAAAGAAAAGGAGAGAAAACGAGGTGAAGGAGAGGAAAAGGAAAGAAAAGTAAAGGAAATAAGAGGAGGAAAAGAAAGAAAAGGAGAGGCAACGAAATGAAAGAGAAGAAAAGGAAAGGAAAGGAAAAAAAGAGAAGGAAGAGAAAGAAAAGAAGAGAAAACGAGGTGAGGGAGAGGAAAAGGAAGGGAAAGGAAAGGAAATAAGAGAAGGAAGAGAAAGAAAAGGAGAGAAAACGAGGTGAGGGAGAGGAAAAGGAAGGGAAAGGAAAGGAAATAAGAGAAGGAAGAGAAAGAAAAGTAGAGAAAACGAGGTGAAGGAGAGGAAAAGGAAAGAAAAGTAAAGGAAATAAGGGGAGGAAAAGAAAGAAAAGGAGAGGAAACGAAGTGAAGGAGAAGAAAAGGAAAGTAAAGGAAAAAAGAGGGAAAAGAAAGAAAAGGAGAGGAAACGAAATGAAAGAGAAGAAAAGGAAGGGAAAGGAAAAAAGAGAAGGAAAAGAGAGAAAAGAAGTGGAAACGAAGTGAAAGAGAAGAAATGGAAGGGAAAGGAAAGGAAGTAAAAGAAGGAAAAGAAAGGAAAGGAGAGGAAACGTAGTGGAAGAGAAGGAAAAGAAAGGAAGAGAAGGAGGAGAAAGAAAAGGAGAGGAAACGAATGAAGGAGATGAAAAGGAAGGGAAAGGAAAGGAAAAAAGAGAAAGAAAAGAAAGAAAAAGGAGAGAAAACGAGATAAAAGAGAAGAAAAGGAAGGGAAAGGAAAGGAAATAAGAAAAGGAAGATAAAGAGAAGAAAAGGAAGGGAAAGAAAACAAAAGGAGAGGAGAGGAAACGAAGATTAAAGGAGATAAAATAAAAGGAAATAAAACAAAATAGAAGAAGAAGAAGAAAGGGAAGAAGAAGAAAGGAGAGTAAGGAAATAATAAAAAAAAAACAAGCAAACAGAAGAAGAGAAAATGAGGGAAAGAGGAGAGGAAAGGAGGAAGGGAAGTGAGGCATGAGGAATAAATGATAAAAAAGAAATAGAAAAGGAAGAAAGACGAGAAGGAGAAACGGAAGAGGAAATGAAATGAAAGAGGAAAGACATAGAAGACAGTAAAGAGAGGAAGAAGAGAAAGAGAAAAGAAAAACAAAGGAA
This sequence comes from Eriocheir sinensis, assembly GCF_024679095.1. Classification (NCBI taxonomy): domain Eukaryota; kingdom Metazoa; phylum Arthropoda; class Malacostraca; order Decapoda; family Varunidae; genus Eriocheir; species Eriocheir sinensis. Next base: position 194,077 of record NW_026111939.1, read on the forward strand.
AACAAAGGAGAAGGAAAGGAAAAGAAAGGAAAGTAGAGGGAAGGCAGGAGTAGAAACGAGAGAAAAGGAAAGAAAAGAAGAATAAATGAACGATATAATAAACAATAAATGAAGTAAGGAAAAGATGAGAGGAAGAGGAAGAAAGGAAGATAAGAGGAGGAAAGGAAAGGAAAGTAGAGGAAAGGAAAGAGTAGAAACGAGAGAAAAGGAAAGAAAAGGAGAGAAAAGGAATGATATAAAAAAACAATAAATGAAGTAAGAAGAAGTGGAGAGAAAGAGAAAGAGAGGAAGAAAAGAGGAGGAAAGGAAAGGAAAGTAGAGGAAAGTAAAGAGAAGAAACGAGCGAAAAGGAAAAGAAAGGAGAGTAAGGAAGGATATAATAAACAACAAATGAAGTAAGGATAAGAGGAGAGGAGGAGGAGGAAGAGAGGAAGATATGAGGAGGAGAGGAAAGGATGAAGAGGAAGGGAAGGGAAGTGAGGAGCGAGGGAGGATTAGATACCGTAGGAGAGGATTATGGATGTAAGTGGCTACATCTCGTGAGAACGGTACAGAGAGAGAGAGAGAGAGAGAGAGAGAGAGAGAGAGAGAGAATCCTGTAACCCTATAATTTATTGGTAAAACGCGAGAGTTGGGAGGTCGCGCGAGCCAGGCAGTCATCCGGAAGGCAGAGAAGAGATGTACTCACGCCACATCCGCCTTCCCCATCCACCTGCCATTCGCTACCTGCCTGCACACGTGGAAGCTGCAGCACTCTCACATCCTTGTTAAACTGTCACTAGGCTCATAAAACTACCCATGGAGATACCTGCAACATAACCTCTACGAAAGCCTTATCAAATGTGTGTGTGTTTTGGCGCCGAAATGTTGAAGATAGATGAAAATAACATAAAAACGTGTGTGTGTGTGTGTGTGTGTGTGTGTGTGTGTGTGTGTGTGTGTGTGTGTGTGTGTGTGTGTGTGTGTGTGTTGCATTATACGTATGTGCCAGGCAAGTGATTGGGGGCAAATCCTCTCACACTGAAGGCTTCTTCGTAATGGCAGTGACCGACGGCAGTTCCGCGGAATCTGCAATTTGTGTTCGGCTTTCGGGGCACCGCGGCGTTTTACCCTCGCTGATGACACGGGGGTCGAGGAAAGCGTTTTTAGGATAATGAAAGGATAAAACGATGTATGTTAGATGTATTAAGATTGTCAGATTAAGCAAGAAAAGACAAAATGTATTCTTGTCATTTGGTTAAGGAAAGTAATTTTAGGATAATGAAAGGAGAAGATGATGTAGTATATTAGATGTGGGTTTGTCAGGTTAGGCAAGAAAAGACAGGAAATTTATATTTGTCATTTGGTTAAGGAAAGTGGTTTTAGAATAATGAAAGGAGACGATGTACGTATATTAGATGATGGTTTGTCAGGTTAGGCAAGAAAAGACAGGAAATTTATACTTGTCATTTGGTTAAGTTATTGTTAGGTAAAGGGTTGGTTGTAGTTATAGTTAGGTAGTTGTAGTTATTATACATACACTGATTTGTACGAAGAGAGAGATAATGAAAAGAGAAGGAAAAGATTAGCTCCACTGTGTGTGTGTGTGTGTGTGTGTGTGTGTGTGTGTGTGTGTGTGTGTGTGTGTGTGTGTGTGTGTGTTCAGTTTAATCGCCTTAAGGTAAATCTCCACAAGTGTAAACCGGAGTGTGTGTGTAGGCGGTGGCCGAACTGGTAGCGTACTGGGACCACATTCACCGCGTGATGGACGACGCGGGTTCGAATCCCCACGCTACCACTCGGATTTTTCAGTCACCGCCGAGTGGCTTAAAACTACCCACATCCTGTCCTGAAGACCACTCATCAACCCGGACTCTAGAGGAGGCCGTCCAAGCGAATCAAGAACGAGTTCCGGGGGGCAGCATGAGCAAATGCAAGATGGCACCACTATAAACACTCGCCTGCGCCAGAACGGGCTGGGCCGACCATCAGGCCCCACCTGGAAGAAGCCTTGGGCCGACCATCAGGCCCAACCAGGAAGATGCCTACCGGCGCAACAGGCAACGACGTAAAAAAAAAAAAAATGTGTCTGTGTGTCTGTGTGTATGTGTGTGTTCACTTTAATCGCGGTAAGGTAAATCTCTACAAGTGTAAACCGGAGTGTGTGTGTGTGTGTCTGTGTGTCTGTTTGTGTGTGTGTGTGTGTGTGTGTGTGTGTGTGTGTGTGTGTTCAGTTTAATCGCGGTAAGGTAAATCTCCACAAGTGTAAACCGGAGTGTGTGTGTGTGTGTGTGTGAGTGTGTGTGTGTGTGTGTGTGTGTCTCGGTACACACGTCAAAAAATCATATTCGGAATTCCTTTTACTTTCTTGTCTGAGACTGTAATGGCGGCCGTTGAAGTTCCGCCGTGGAAAATGAGGGACGGAATGGAATGACTCACACATACACATTTCACGCAGTTTTTAGAAAGAGATGTATTCAGCGCATCAATGAACTGCGGGTCCAGGCTGGAGGGTCGGGCGGGAGAGGGGCAGACACGAGAGGCGAGAAGAGGCGAAGCGCTGGTTTGACACTTGACACCCACCACTCATACACTATTGACCGCGCTGGTTCACTCTGCCTATAGGAGAGTTGGAGCATAAGGTTGTCTGGGAATGTTGCGAAAGGCTGTCTCTAAATGGGAAAGTGTGAACCGTGAAAGAACAGCATATTTACGTCCTCTCTGCCTATAGGGAGGTGAGAGGTTAAGGTTGTCTGGGAATACTGAGAAAGGGTGTCACTGAATGGGTATGTGGTAAGCATATATACGTCCTCTCTGGCTAAAGGAAGGTGAGAGCATAAGGTTATCTACGCATGGGGAAGTATGGACTGTCTAAGAGCAAAATAAGTCCGCATTGTCTATAGAAAGGTGAGAGCATAAGGTTGTCTGTGAAATCTGCGAAAGGTTGTCTCTGAATGAGTAAGTGGTAAGCATATATACGTCCTCTCTGGCTAAAGGAAGGTGAGAGCATAAGGTTATCTACAAATGGGGAAGTATGGACTGTCTAAGAGCAAAATATGTCCGCTTTGTCTACGGAAGGGTGAGAGCATCAGGTTGTCTATGAATTATGTCTGTGAATGGGCGTATGAAAGAAAGAAAAATGTTATGTAAGCAAAAAAGAATACGGAATAATTTCAAGAGATAAAAAGTGAATATTGATAGTCTTACCCCTTTGAAAATAAGCATAGTGGCGTTATTACTGTACACAAACGTAAACAATCAACTGGCAGCGAGTTTGTGCCGTGTAAGAAAAAAACACTAAATGATTTCAGGAGATAAAAACCGGAATATCGATAGCCTTACCCCTTGAAAATAAACATAGTGGCGTTATTACCGTACCCAAATGTAAACAATCAACTGCCAGCGAGATTGAAGCCTCTCATAGTGTGTGGAAGATAACAGGGAAATTATGAAGTGCAAGAAAATAATATGGAATGCTTCGAGACATAAAAACTTAATATTGATAGTTTTTCCATTTCAAAATAAGCACAGAGCCGTTACTACTCTACCCAAGCACGAACAACCAACTGGCAGCGAGATTATAGCCTCTAATAGTACGCGGAGCTCGGTAACTGCGCGCCTCAGCTGGGAGTAAGGAGCGCCCAGGCCTCGGTAATGAGTGGCGGCGCGGCGCACTCCTGCCTCCTCCTCCTCCCCCGCCACCGCTGCCGTCTTCTTAATGTATTTCATAAACATTCCCCGCGCGTGTGTCGAGCATTGAATGTATGCACTGCCGCAGCATTTATGACGTGGCGACGAGACCTCAACACAGACACACACGCATGTACGCACGCACTCACTCGAGAACCCCCCCCTCCCAACAACCCAAAAAAGAAAGAAAGAAAAAAGGGAAGGAATACAGAGACAGACAGACAAACAGAAAGGCAAGCAGACACACAAAACAGACACAGACACACAGGCAAAACAAAAACACACACACACACACAGAAAGACAGACAGATTGATAGATAAATGGATAGACAGACAGACAGACAGACAGACAGACACACACACACACACACACACACACACACACACACACACACACACACACACACACACACACACACACACACACACACACACACACACACACACACACACACACACACACACACACACACACACACACACACACACACACACACACACACACACACCTCACACACTCTCTCTCTCTCTCTCTCTCTCAGTGCGGGGAGATAATTAGTCCATTTACAGTTCCCTCCGCGCGGGGAAATCAAATTAACAAGAAGAATTTGCCTCACGTCTCACACGGCATCGAAATAACGCGATTTAGCTCCGAGCGCAGAAACATAATATTATCAGCCAATGGAAGACGCGAGTGTGCGGAATAATGATCGGGGAGAGTGATGAAAAGCAAGCACACACACGCACACGCACACATATACTAGCCCCGCCCCCACACACACACACTCACTCATATATACACACACACACACACTAACGCTCATTGTCGCTCTTTCTCTTTCTATGTCTCTCTCACTCACTCACTCACACACCCATACACACAAACGCACCCTTCTCCTCCCTCTCTCCCCCCCTTCATTCCCACAAGCTCAAGGTGACATTTAAAAAGAAAGAGTCAAATCCCTTAGTTCAAAATGATAATAATAAAGGGAATATAATATGAGAGTCAAGATGTGAAGTGTCTTTCCGTGCCGTGGACTAAAACATGAATAAAGAACAAATATATAACGTGCACGACACTGCTCCTGCAGGAAGGAAACAAACAAAAGAAGAGCGGCTCAGAAATCGACAGTTAGGAAGCGAAAAATGAAAAGGGAAACTAGAATGAATAAACAGACATTCACAATATATCTCTCTCGCGCTCCAAACGAGTATGATACAAAGATGGAGATGAGATAAAGGGAGGGAGAGGAGAGAGAGCCAGGCAGTGAAATGTATGAACTGTATGAGCATTGGTTGTATAAATGTGAGAGGATGGAGAACAGGTAAAGTAGAGGGCCATGAAAATAGAGGGAGAAAAACAGAAAAGGTATTAGACTCCATTGAAAAAAAACTGAAGTCATCCTTACATCATTCACATAGGAATTTCCGCTAACATTCTACTCTCCCCTTGGCGTGATACCTTCCTGATTATCATTATTATTACTGGTTATTTTCACGTTAGTTATCCATTCCTTTTCCTTGAGTTTTCCATTCCTTTTCCTTGAGTTTTCCATTCCTTTTCCTTGAGTTTTCCATTCCTTTTCCTTGAGTTTTCCATTCCTTTTCCTCTCCCAGAACGTCTCCGCCATCACAAGCTTCCTTTCTGCACTCTTCCTTACTCTCCAACCTCCTTAGCACATCTTCATGCTCCATCTCCTTCATACTTCCTCCTCCTCCTCCTCTTCTCTCCTCTTCCTGCACTTCCATTGACGTTTCCTCTTTCCGGATGGCCTCTTAGAAAATTCCCCGGTACGTGTGTGTGTGTGTGTGTGTGTGTGTGTGTGTGTGTGTGTGTGTGTGTGTAAAAACGACTATACCAAAAACTCTACGGAAACATCAACTAAACTTTCACTTACTATGTGGTATACTATTACGGTTCTTTTAGGCAGAAATAGTCAGATATATGGGTGGATGGAAATTAGAGCTTTACGATCTTTTTTTTTTTTTGCACAGAATGGTGCATAGTGATCGTCTCCAAAGACTAGCGCCGGCTTGAGGTTCATCCTGACGCTGCTTTTTGTATCTTTCCACCACACGACTATAACCAACATTTACTAATTTGTGTTTGGTTCCTGAGCTTTTGCCTGCATCTTTTTTTCATGCGAGAAGGGGAGTGCTTGAGTAATACTTTTCACTCTAACCCACTATTTTCTTTTGTTGCTGAGTTGATGCAAGGCAGTCAGTTTTCTTAATTTAATTGGAGCCGTAATAACCGAGGGGGTAGACTAACATAGGGATAGGTACAATTTAACCTTGAACCTCATGTGCTTCTGCTAAAAACATACTTTTTCTCTGCAATGACAGACTTAACTAAAGTTGAGCAGATGCTGCCCCTAACTTTTATTGTAACCAGCATGTGAATATCTGTAAGCTTTGGAAGTATGCAGACAAGTCTTACTTACCCTTTGCTTGACATACCACTGTTACCCGTTACGGGAATTATTTTTGGCGTCACAGATGTCAGTCATCCACGTTCGTTACGATCGAGTGATAGGTGGAAATTTGTATTTTTCATTTGATGTTTATTAATGCTGGAATTACTTTACTCACTTATGCTGGAATTATATATTTCAGTGAGATTTATTACAACAGTGATTTCACAACTTGGTGACAGGATTTTCTTTTATAGTACTGTACTAAGTATTAGGAGTTAGTGGTGCTGACTGCCGATGCTACTAAGATTCTCCAGACTTGTCCTTGTTATCACATTGTAACTATTAGGAGACTCTACGAATAACATTATCTCTTTTCACACAACCTTATCTATTGTTGTAAACCCCACCCGTCTCAACGGCGTGCCGAGGGTAACGACACTGGCAATTAGTTGTCACGCAACGGATGAGTGTTTCTCTACGACAGTTTTGTGTCAAGGTGTAACTCGAAGGTCCAGTGTGTAGCAGATCTTCTTCAAGGATTGTTCCTTTTTCTTTTTACTATTCCAAATAACTCCATTACCATGTATCCTAATGACAGTTTAGTCAATTAAATTTTACTAGGATGTATCATGTAAATATTTTTTCGAGCTATTATTTTGTTTTCTCGGAATAGTGCTCAACTTCTACATCCACGACTCTAGTCCTATTTACCTCAACCTGTATGTACATTACCCATTTCTTGTTACTTCCATGATTATTATCATTGGCATTTCCCTATGTTGTATCGTTAGGAGGGCTCTGACTTCTGTGATAATCTTTAAAGCAACTGTAATAAGATCACGCTTAGCTAGTACACTTTGGGCGACTGTAACATGGGTAGGTACTTGGCCTCCATCGCTCGCGCGAAGAGGTCATGGTTGTTGGCGCTCCTCAGAGCAGCCCGGGTCAGGTGTTGACCTCTCTCACACCTTCACCCACACCCACTTTCTTCATCATTGCTCTCATCTCGTCATTAGTGTTTAGTGCGATGTGTTCTACTGTGAGATACAACATTACTTATCTATACCGCCTACGACGTGCCTCCGCCTACCCCCCAGCGAACGTTATCCGGAAGCTAAAAGAACTACATATTTTTAAAAACCGCAGTGCCAGGAAAAGTTCACGAGTGACACATAACATACCAGTGATCACCACCACCAGGAGAAATACCAAACCCAAGCATCCCAAGGACTACAAACACATCGAAGTGCCGCGCCAGTGGTACAACCTGCCAACCCTGCTACTCTCCAACGTTACCTCCCTCAACAACAAGCTAGACGAAGTCATCACCACCATCAAATCCACCAGCGCTGACGTTGTGGCCATCACAGAGGCGTGGCAGATAGTACCCGAGCTCTTTAACATCACTGATTTCCAGCTCTTCCATCGTCTGAGAAGAGGTAAACGAGGCGGTGGGTTAGCGCTCTATTGCCACACCCACCTCAACCCCTGCCTACTCCCCGTTGAGACACCCGAGGGTGTGGAAACCCTCTGGGTCAGGCTCTCACCCCCCTCCCACCCCCGACTCGCTCCCTCGGTACTAATCTGTCTGGTCTACTACCCTCCCCGCGCCGCCTCCGCCACCTTGCTGATCAACCACATCATCGAAGAAATGGACCAGCAGCGCACTCTCTTCCGCTCTGCAAAAGTAGTTGTTTGCGGTGACTTCAATCAACTCCACACCAGTGATATTGAGGACCAGCTACATCTCACACAAGTAGTAAATTTCCCCACACACGGCACAAACACACTGGATTTAATCCTCACTGACCTCACTTCCCACTACCCTCCCCCTAAGCCCCACCCTCCCAAGGGACGCACACACCTGCCAGTTCTTTGGACACCTGCACCTACCACATCCAACAAAACCCCGCCAGCCACCAAGACCTACAGGCCTGTTACGGACTCAGCCATCCGCGCGTTCGGCCAATGGATAACACGCCACCGCTGGGTTGAAGTCCTTACAGTGGATGACGTACACCAAAAATGGAGCAACTACACCAGCACAATTACCGCAGCTACCACTTCTTCCCGCTAAAATCAAGACGAGTGCACCCTTCAGACACCCCGTGGATTACACCCAGAATAAAACGTCTCATTGAACAGAGAAATGACGCCTTCCACACCAACCCTACACTCTACAAGCCCCTCCGCAACAAAGTTATCCGGGAAATCAAACGAGCCAAGGCCACATACTACCCCCAAAAGATCCACAGCCTCAAGCAAGCTAACATTGGGAAATGATTTTCAAAAATTAAGGCCTTGTGTGGCCTCAACAACAGCGCCCCCTCCATCCCGG